>NC_056728.1:1553458242-1553515742 GCF_019279795.1 Protopterus annectens
TAATTATTTCTATTTCCAGACAATAGAAAGAACTTCTAGCTGTAGACATCCTGTCTTCTTGCTGAGATATACACAATTGTAAAACTCTTCACTTATTTTCTCAGAGTTTGAAAGTTAATTCTGTATGTTCCAACTTCTACTATGAAATCACAAATTTGCACAGGCATATAGTTTATACACATTTCTGCTCTTTACCAGTAGGGTACACTCAGTACAGAATAAACAGTTCAACACACACTTTTGCACCAGTAGTTTAATATACACATAGCATATTTTCTCTTACATTTGTAAGACAAGCATACAAATAATATCAATATTCACAAATGACATATAATTATTTACAAAATTCCAGCTAGCTGGGCTGGCAGCCTCACAACTACATATAACATTGTAGCAATAACAAATGAAAGCACTGATAATGTCCCGGCTTATTAACAGTCACTGTTGATCATCACTGTTGAAGTGACACCTTACCCCATGTTCAAAAATGAGAAACAGGGGTTGTGGATTGATGGATGGGTTTGGAAGAGGCACATTTTGTTACTTCTGAAGGAACTCCTGTCCTTCCTTTTCATGTCACAAAAGCAAGTCTTAACTTTATTTTTCAATATTAATTGATTTGGAGGTGACAAGTTGAGGAAGGTGTTTAATAGATTGCCATGTGTACTCACTGACAGTAAGATGTCATAATTTAAATATTTTAGGCAAATGTTTCTGAAGAAAATGTAGTGTATTTCCACCATTCTTTACCTTATCTAAGGTCTATCAACTACAAACCATTCCTTCTCATCTGGTTCACTAAATCAACTTTCTGATGGAGAAATCAAACTGAAGTATGGTGTCCATAGGTTCAGCTTCATGCATCTTTGAGGAAGAAATCAGACATTGATAGAAGAAAAGTGTCCCAAGGCATAAATATCTTCTGATTTCATAGATGCTAATGGCTACAGATATGCAGGTCAATTACGAATTGATTTGTTAAGATCATTAACTTATCCACTTTGTCACCTATTGCTGTCAGTTAAAGCAAATGAATTAGATCTGCCTTGAGGTGCTCCTAAGCAGAATATCCTGTTTAAGTGTCCATTTTATTTTCCTAAATTCCTACTTGAACTTAATCATACCATGCCCCAAACATATAAAATATGATTAAATAAATAGAAATACAAAAGAAAATTATGTAAAAGTGACATTTAATGACAGAGTAAATAACAATAACAATATGCAGGGCAAGAAGGGCAAAAACTATGCTGACATATCTTTATCCGTTAGTTAGCCCCCCCCCCCTGCACACACACATGAATGAATTACTGAAAGAAACAGATGGTTGAATTAGAACTTCTTAGTTGTATGGATGTCACGGATCTGACAGTTAAGGCTTACACTTTTCTTGAATATGGAAGTGGAAGCAGGCAGATTGAAATACTTTCATTTTCAAGGTAATGACATCAACATTGGATTACTTTCTTATTCTTGGCAATGACATCAGCCAAATGCAGATCACTGCTATTAGATATAGGTACATTTCAAATAATTCACCAGCATCTATGGATCTGACTCTAGGCGGGGGTCATAATAATAGCAATATGTGGAAAGGTCCTGCACAAAATTGAAAGTTAAAAAGATAGTTAACCTACCAAAATAAGGATAACATAAAAGCAGAAGATGATACTAGATTAATTGGGTCATATGGGTTAAAGGCCACTCTCAGACCCTGAGTCATGACAGAGAAAAGATGAACTATATGGACAATTCTATATTTAACAAATACATGTGATAAACAATTACAGATATTGAAAAAAGAACCCCTTCTCTCAAAATAGTGAATCCAGTTAAGGAAAATGTTGTTTAATAACTAGAACAAATGACTATTTTGTATTTGGAAGCAGAGTGTCTAAGCAAGGGAGGCTGTTTGAGGTTATTTGGTAAGTCAATGAAAGAAATGAATTATGTACCCATTTAAAGATAGAAAATTAGTCTACTTTATAACTAGAGTAAAAAATTATGAGAAAGTAATGGTCAATTACTCTTCTTACAACAGGAAACAATTTAAAATATTCTGTGAGGACGTATTCTGCAAAATCAATTTAAAGCTCCTGCCTCTGATTTAGTCAAAACCTCTACCCAGAATAATTAGACCAAAAGGTTAATCTGATCTAAAGAAACTACAAACTACACAAAATGTAAAACAAGCATACCTCTCAATGTACAGATTCCTGCAGAATATTCAGATTTTTGCCTCAAATTTTTGGTCAGTTTTTCATAAAATTGTGGGTTTTTTTCTGGCAAATTAGTGACACATCATTGAAGATTGAAGTTTGGAAATAATGATAGAGATTTGAGTTTCAGATTTCATAACCTTCAGAAAATTCATACCATTGTAAAACCTATTATTCTATTAACTTTCTAAGTTTGTAAGACTAATATTTAAAAATTGTCCCTATTTTTGGGTCTTCGTTCCACTTTTATACATGACTTTATCCAGATTTCTTGCTTTAAGAGGTTGAGAGGTATGGAAACAAGCTATCTAAAAACAACAGTTAATTTCCAGTAAAATTCTATAAATGGGGACTTGCTACTTAGAATAGCTGCCCTTTCAAAGGGAAATGAAATATAATTGATTTAGAGGAGTGTATGCCAGTCTCACTTTACAAAATACAAGTTAAAATCCTTGGATATGAAATAATATAAGGTTGTATCTATTCTGACTAAAAAGGGACAACAGGAGTTCAAAAATGTTAAGCAAAGAATAGACCAGATCTGATTTCTAACCAGTTTTCTAGAAGCTATATGAGAAAACAATTCTTAAGTAATGGTTATTCTTTTACTCATAAAAACTCTCAGTACAGTACTAGATACGAATAATGTAATCCAGACATTAAACAAGAAAGCTACTAAAATATATTTATCTTTATGGATGTAAACTATGGCAGGTTGTGTGTAATTTCAAGTTGTCTTTTAATGAAGAAATAGTAAAAAATATGAAATACATGAAAATTGTATTGGCATGGTACTGATGCTTTGCTATATTGTATGAATGAAAATCATTCTACTTTTAAGCAGAGCCTCTTTGTTTTAAACAGAATTTAGTGTGCGAAGATAACAAAGAACTGCGAATATACATAATAGTTCTCTGCTGTTTTCTTAAAATGGCTGCCTTTTTATCATTCACGTAGGTGCAATGATATGTTTGTGAGTTATAAAGTGCATTAGGACATTACTTGTTCTAATAGGCAGGAGTGACTGGCCTCTCTGTTAAGATGTTGCACAAGTCCCTTATCTATGCCACCTTCACCATACCCTTGCTACAGCTATGCAGCAAAGTTGAAAAAGAATACGTAAGTATTTGAAGTACAGGTTAACAGTTTTACAGAATTTTCCTCTTTTAAAGGCTATTAGTATATATATATATATATATATATATATATATATATATATATATGGACAGTAACTTCACAGATTACAATAAACCTTTAGCTAATGGTAGCAATAAGTCCATTTCACTAACAGAGTATTTCTAATTTCCATTTGTTGAAGACCATCCTTTTTATTTGATTGCATAAATGTATAGTTGCTTGTTATTACCTTAAAATATGGATTGTTTAATTTTTATTTATTTGAACTAAATAATCTTGTAATTCATCTTTAAAAGCTTGTGGCTGTTTATTATCTTAATAGTATTTATATTTGGGTAGTGATTTATTAACTGCTTGCTTCTGCCTTCAAGCAGTGACTGTTCTAGTCATCACTACCAAACAATTATTTATATTACAAGTGACTTATGTTAAGAATGGTTAGTAAATATCTTCTTGGTGTTCTGAATTTATTTAATTGATAGCATTTTACAGTAAACATAAGAAATCAGGTAATGGCACTAGAAGGGTATCATTAGCTCTTCTTGGGAAACAGTTTCCTTGTGTGTATGTGTATGTGTCTGTGCATGTTTATGTGTATATGTATATGTATGTAACATTATTATGTTGCCAAATTTCAGTTAATGCTGTTAAGAGAGCACTGGAAGGCATTTGGCTGACAACAAATATGGTGAAATTCTGGAAAGCCAGTCTTTAGAACTTTGGTCTATGGCTCTTCCATGTAAACCTCATTTAGTTGTGACCCTTTACTATCAATACGCTAGTGCAGCAGTGTATATATGCTATCGACTTATGTCATGCTCTTTATATATTAATTGTCTCATACAAATTGTGAGACCACAGCCATAGCTATCGCATATAAATTAGTGGCATTGTATGGTACTGCAAGACTGTCTGTCAGTAAGTTGCTTAGATATGCTGAATAGAAAAGATAATACTGCAGAAGTTATATGACCGTTGCAGGAAGTTGCAGTCATTTGCTTTTACTAGTGCATAATACAAGCCTTTTTATCAAATGCAGAAATTATACTCATTAATTATGACCTCAAAGAAATGAAGATGTGCTTCTCCATGCTATGAATTCAATGATGGCACATATTAACCACATTACTATCTGGTAGAATGAACCAGAAAAGCAAAAAAAAAAAAAAAAAAAAAGACAGAGATAAGAAAGCCTTTAAATGAAGAAAAAATGTACATAATGAGTGAGCATGGAAATTAAACATAATGAACAGGATACAGAAAGTTCTGGGGCACAACAAAAATGTATCTAGTAGAATTATTTCTTGTCTGTGGACTATCTAGAACATGGGACAAGTAGGAATAATGTGATGATTTTGTAATATGTCCGGTATACTAATATGGCCAGGACCATGGGGCACCAACAGTCACTGAGTGATTTCAGTTCTACTCACTTGGACAGAAATGCTACAAAACAGCAGTATACATTCATCCATCTTTCATATCCAGCAACAGACTATTGCTGGCATTTTCTGTGTTTCTTACCTTTGCCAAAATCCCACATGCCCTTTCAGTAGAACAACAAGAAAAAGGTATTGATACACAGTCAGATAAACAAAGAAAGAAGATGGGGATTACTGGCATACAGAAAATAACACAAAGTGATGTTTAACAGCATTTGACATGTTCCTGAATATCAATGTATGTATGTCTGCTGTAAATACCCTTTTCTCCTTTAGAACAGCATCCATGCAGAACATTTTAAGACATGTATTATAGTGGATATACTGAATACGGGCCGAAAAATACCATTTCTGTTGCCACATGACCCCTATATATCGTGAAGACTGTATGCCTTGAACTAGCTACATCATTCCCATCTAGTGACAATGAGCCACATTGTTTATTCACTTTTATCACAGACTAAAATATGCTTTAGTCGCTCACATAGTTATACATTGCTTTCTGTCACTGTCAAGTAAAGAGGCAGTATAGTACACAAAGTAAATTAAAATGTGTCCAGGTAGCGTGCATGCTATTCCTCCTTTTCTATTACAATGCATTGGTAAAATCAGCATCTCATTGTTTTATGCAGTGACTTCAGCTGCTAATATGGTTTTGTGCACCACTGACCTGTGTATTATGAGGCATTTGCTGAATGCAACACATCAGTAGCAATACACAGCCACTGTTCAGATCTTTGAAATGACCGTTTTTGTTATATTCAGCAATGGACCTGGTGTATATATGAGTATATCTGTGCCTATGCATGCACCTGGATGACAGCTGTGCACATGGTTTTCCAGTCAGTCTTTCTGAATGTGTATTTTGGTACAGAGAATTCTGGTACATGTAACAGTGGACATTTCATATATCTCTGTATTGTGTACACAAATATAAAACACCTAAAGGGCATAATCAAGAGGTTTGGTATGCATAGTAGGGTACATCAATGAACTAGTAATATTTTGACACATGCATGCCATAATACACACAGACAGCAGTCCTGAATTGTACAACACATTTATTAAAGTATTCAGCATCATTTGTATTGTTAATTACATCAACTTCACCTGTGGTATGAAGGACATGGTAGACAGGCATGGATATATAGCATTGTCACTGAATTATGGGAAGTAGCAAACCTTGACATGCTCTCTGCATTGCAATCCACACCTCTGAATCCTATTCAGTGTAACTGATGTAAAGGAATTCTGGACTAAGTTTTGTTGCAACTGGAATAGCACAGCTGCACACACAATTGTTACCAAACTACATTCCCACAAAAAGAAGCATGCATTGTATCTACATCACAAATATATCTTAAGTTTTTATTTAGTTTGGCAGTCCAGTCATATTGCAAATACATGCACATGCCCCTCCCCCACCACAAGCATACATGTAGACTAAATGATAGCATAACAAGTCTTAAAACAAGTCCTATCATTTTACAATAAACTATTTTTGCAATGGGTGGTTCATGTTCTGCAGCCTCACCATGAGAAGCTGCCCTCCTCCACCCCTGCTATTTCGATTAGTAACACTGATATCTTTGCACCTCAGAGTAGGAGAAATGCTCAGAGATACCACAAGTTCTAAATGAGTTAATGCCCCCCATATTCAGACATATAGTGTCACAAATGTGGTCATCTGCAGTTCAACAGAAGTCCAAAAGGAATAGTTACAAATTAGAACACATTTTAAGTTTGTATCACAATGGACATAGAACAGCATTTAATAGTTATCTGAAGTTATTTGTATATAACAAAAATAAGGTTTCTCTTTCTCAGCAAGCTGTATTTTTTCCTATACATGTTCTTGATGGATGTTTTTGAGCATTATTTATGCTTAAAATTTGACATGCTAATTTTAAAAAATTACCACTCCCAGCAGCAGAAATAAAACCGAAAGTAAGAGAAAATAAGAGGAAATAAAACATAAACTCTTAAGCCCAAACTATCTATGTATGGAAACAATGTTTGGATTTACCAAAATTATCAAAAGCAACACTGATTCACCTTTGAGGTCTATGGTTTCAGCTGCAGGAGCTAAGAAAGAACCATTGGCCTTACATGTTGACAAATTAAAAAGTATGGATAAAAGGATTTTTTTTTAGTTTAGAATCTGCTGATAGTGTTAAAAGGCTGAAAATATTACATTAAGAGCTGAGCATTCTTTTGCTAAATGTGATATTATTACGGTACTTTATAGGTTCATAGGCTCATAGGTGTGTACTAGGCTAATGCTCCTGGAGCCTTTACAAGCCTAGCCCATAGGATTACCCTGGCATTGTGCCACCTGACCTTAGTTCCCAGTGCTTCTGTCGAGTAGAGCCATTGGAGTGATCCCCGGGGTGAATTTTATATTTCCCATCCACTCATCAAGATTTGTCTTCAAGAGGGCCAGTGAGGTGCTCTGTTTGACATGTATGGGAAGTCTATTCCATAGCATGGGTTATGAACCTGTCCCTCCACCATGTTCTGTTGATTGTGGTAATGAGGTTGAGGTCTCTGGAGTATATGATGTGGAGAGTTTGGGATTTTTTTAGATGTAGCATTTCTAAAAGAGATGGGTCAGACATGGCTTTGTAAGTCAAGCAGAGGTCGCCTCAAAGTAGGTGATATGAGACGGAGAATAGTTGGAGTTTTTTGAGTTTATCCATATAGTACAAGTGTTTAAGGACTAGGATCCTCTTTGTGAGATACTTTTCTGGCCTCTCCAGTTGTTGCAGGTGTCTAGTGAGGTACGTGCCAAATGGGGCATTGTACTCAGTGATTGGCCTAATGAGGGAAGAGTAGAGGGAGACAATGACCTCCTTCTTCCTGGATGCAAAACCCTTAGTAATGAGATGTGCCACATAGAAGGACTTGCTGACCACAGTGGCAATGTGTTGGTCAAAAGAGAGGTTGCTGTCAACCTGTGTTCCCAAATCTCTTATAATGCCTTCTGTGTTCAGTGGACTACCACTGATGTGGTAATTCATGGGAACTGGGTTTTTCCCAAAGGGGATGATGACACATTTTTTGGCATTGAGCTTAAGGCCATGGTTCTGACACAAGTCGTTGGTCTCATTGAGGTCTTTCTGTAGGATGTCAACATCACTTAGGGAGTTAATAACAGCTCCCAACTTGCAATCGTCTGCGAACTTTGTTAGCCAGAGTCCCTTTGTGTAGGCCTGGACTTCAGAGAAGTAGATGCCAAACAGGAGAGGTCCGAGGACTGAACCCTGTGGGACTCCACTCATGCCTGGTCGGCAGTCTGACTTGGAGTCAGCTACTTTACTGTGGGTTCTCTCTGTGAGCCAGTTTGCAACCCACCTAGTGATATAGGGGTTGATGCCCAGCTTAGTGAGTTTTTCTATGATTCCTGAGTGGGGAATGGCATCAAAGGCCTTGGCCAGATCAAGGTAGGCTGTATGAACCACCTTGCCTTCATCCACAGCTCTGGTGACTGACTCAAAGAAGTTGACCAGGTTGAGCAGGCATGATCTACCCTTTACAAAACCAAACTGTGTGGGATCCAGAGTTTGGAGATTTCCTATATCCTAACTATTAGGTCCATGATGATGCATTCCATAGCTTTGCATATCAGACTTGTCTCGCTAATGGGGTGATATTTCTCAGGGTCTGTAGTCACTCCTGCTTTGTGGGGAAGGATGACTGTAGCAGTGTGCCATTTGTTAGGGACAAAGCCTGAGGTGAGGCTGTGATTTAACAGGGCACACAGGTGAGGTGCCAGTTCACTCTGTAGTTCATGTAGAACACAGCCAGGGATATTGTTAGGTCCCATAGAAGCTGCATTCTTGGCCTTGGACAGTGCTGTTTTAACCTGTACAGCAGTAATACTGGGTGCCTGGCAATCTACTGGTATTGTGACTTGTCCTTTGCGGGTGGTGGGGGGTAAAGTTGTCACTGAATTTGTCTGCCAGTATATTGGCAATATCTGTTGGCTCAGTATAGGAGGTGCCATTGTGCAGTAGTTAGAGCATATCTGGGTATTGCCGTGGAGAATCCACTCATGACTGGTCAGCGGTCTGACTTGGAGTCAGCTACTTTCATACTGTGGGTTCTACCTGTGAGCCAAGTTTGCGATCCACCTAGTGATATAGGGGTTGATGCCTAGCTTAGTGAGTTTTTCTATGAATCCTGAGTGGGGAATCATATCAAAGGCTTTGGCCAGATCAAGGTAGGCTGTATGAACCACCTTATCTTCATCCACAACTCTGGTGATTGACTCAAAGAAGTTGACCAGGTTGAGCAGTCATGATCTACTCTTCACAAAACCAAACTGTGTGGGATCCAGGGTTTGGAGATTCCCTATATCCTTGTTTATTAGGTCCATGATGATGCATTACATAGCTTTGCATATCAGACTCATCAGGATAATGGGGCGATAGTTCGCAGGGTCTGTAGTTGCTCTTCCTTTGTAGCAAGGGATGACTGTAGCAGTGCACCATTCGGTAGGGACAAAGCCTGAGGTGAGGCTGTGATTAAAGAGAGCACACAGGTGAGGTGCCAGTTCACTCTGTAGTTCATGTAGAATACAGCCAGGGAAATTGTCATGTCCCATAGAAGCTGTATTCTTGGCCTTGGACAGTGCTGTTTTAACCTGTACAGCAGTAATACTGTGTGCCTGACAATCTACTGGTATTGTGATTGATCCTTTGGTGGGGGAGAGAGGGGTAAAGTTGGCACTGAATCTGTCGGCCAGTATATTGGCAATATCTGTTGGCTCGATATAGGAGGTACCATTGTGCAGTAGCTCGGAACAAATCTGAGTATTGCCGTGGACATTCTTTACATAACTATAGAAGGCCTTGTAGTTGTCTTTACTATCTGCTGCAATTCTGTTTTCATAGCTAGCTTTAGAGGATTTGATGAGGGATCTCTACTTTTTTTTAGGCTGATGAGAGAGTTTTTCCAGTCTAGGGACTTTACTTTATTCCACATCAGTTTCCTCCTTTTGTTGCAGAGTTTGTTTATGGCAGAGGACCACCAGATTGGCTTCCTTTTTTTGTTGGAGACCGTCTTGGTTCTATTGGGTATGGCAGGATCCATGCATTTGTGTACATATTTGGTGTATTATTGGTGTATTATTCAGCGGTCATGCAATTATTCTCCATTAGCATGGGTGCCGTGAAGTTAGCCACCTCTGTTTTCTGGAGCCCAAAGTTAGCTTTGGAGAAGGTTTTCATGGTGGCTACCTTTGCAGGGGGGGGGGTGAGATGGGGATTTCCAAGGTGATTAGTTTGTGGTCGTATCTAACCAGGAAAGATTTGACTATTTGTGTAGAGCAATGATTACTTATGTTAGTAATGACCAGGTCAAGGATGTTGCTACATCTAGTGGGGGTAATAATGAGGTGGTCCAGGCCATTGGGATTAATGAATTCCAGGAAATGATGGGCAAGTGCATTGGTACATGAATAGCTTTCCCAGTTAATGGAGGGGTAGTTGAAGTCACCCAGTATGAGAGTGTTAGGTTGGACCCTAATATTCTCCATGGTGCTTGGGAACGTGTGCTGTGAGTCTTGGGACATGGTTGGGGACTTATAGCAGTCTACGACCTGAGCTGCTGTCTTACCCAATGTTAGCTGCACCTGAAGTATCTCTGATGCATTATGTTTGGCTACCAGTCTGGAGGAGTGTGCATACTTTATGAATATGGAAACACCACAACCTTTTGTGCTTTGATCCAAGTTCTGAGGCCAAAATGTGTGGAATGAGTTATAGTGTGGTAGTGCAGGGGTGCTTTCTGTTCCTTGAACCAGGTCTCTGTTACAGCACAAATGTTGATGTAGTCCATTTTAAGGAGTGCTTCAAGCGTGCATTTTGAGATTTAGACTTCTGGCATTGAGCAGCATGACCCTCAGATTGCATTTATTTGTAGGTGTCACAGTGGTAATTTGTTCTTTGGAACACCACCTAAAAAAGACACTATAGGGGTGGCAAGAGCCTTGGCCAGTGTCTGAAAGCTCAGAGGTGACATATGCAGGCCATCTCTGCCAAACCATCTAGGTCTGTCAATCATGTCATCCCAGGCAGACAGATACTAGATCCCCTTAGAATGACACCAGAAACTTAGCCAATTGTTAAAATCAATCATTTTCTGCTTGTACTATGGTATCATTATGGGTGATGGTAAGATGCTGCTCAGGGCTAGGGTCATAACCGCCTGGCTACTTAATCTGAGAGCTCCTCCATGTCTCTTTTCATGTAGTCCAGGGAGGTACGTCTCAGGTCATTCACACCCACATGTACAATCACAGAGTCATATTTGTACCTGTTGTTGAGGGACCTGAGTGCATGTGTTATGTGGCGGATCATGGCACCTGTTAGGCATTTGACTGTTACTTTCTCCTTATTCAACCTAGTGAGTCGGACATCAGTGCACCTCACTATCGAGTCACCTATGACTAGTGTGTTGGGCATATATATATATATATATATATATATATATATATATATATATGTATGGTTATTCCATATCAGTTGGCATCCTGTGATTTAAATAATATATCTGTTCAAATTATTACTTTCTACATAGTGAAGTAATTTTTTATGTGATTGGCTTACTACATTTTTGACCCACAAGTATTTTATTCTCAATGAAACATAGCTCCAATATGTTCAGGGTGTAGCAATGAGTGCAGCTATAGCCCCCAGGTACACCAATATGAGCAGAAGGGAGAGAATTATACCTACTATTACATTTATACATTTTTGTAAAGTTGTTTGTCTTACATTGAAACTGTTTTATTCATATGGGCTGGAGATAAAATGAGTATGCAATTAATGTTTTCACATATGGACAAGCCCACATATCATTCATTGGGCATATCACAAAGAAACATGTCGCAATAATTGTTATATCAGAGAGTAAGAATCAACAAGGTTCTTTATGGAAATAGCATAGCTTGCTATTATTTTTTAGCTGGTCTTGCTTTATATTATTGATTAATTTGAACCTGATGTGAGAACTGAGAAGGCATTCTAGATTTTAAGAGAAACACATGATAAGTTATCATGAATTCCTCATCTCTGCCTTCCCAGGTTTAAATATACTATTATATTTATAAAGTACCTTCAAATTATAAACGATAAACCATTGTCCTTATATAGTATTTATTTATTTTGTTTTACTTCTATTCTTTTTGAAGCAACAGTTTAATTTGTTGAATGTTTTAATGAATTTATAAGTAATTAATGGGTAGTGGTCAAGTATAAGAGTATGTATTGTTTGGTAATAGGAAGTCTGAGGATTAAAGTGTTTGTATTTTATACTTGATAACAAAAGTTTCAGATATTCATTCATTTTCTGTACAGTTGTTTGTTTCTTGTATAGTATTTACATTTGTGCTGAATTGTTATTTGAAGCAAAACTATCCAAAATGCAACTATAAAATGAAATAATATAACAAAGGAAATGATGATTATGTAATTATATAGTCTTTATTTTACCTATTTGTTGACTGGGTAAGCCCACTTGACCAAAATGCCACATATCAAGGTTGCATTAGGACACTTCCTAATTAAGTGACTTGGTCAGAGTCACACAGTGGACAAATTAAGGTGGAAAGAATCAAACCTTGTACTCTGAGTACAGGAACCAGCTCATAGCTTCAGTCTTCTGTGCTGTTAATAGCAATCTAAGTTAAATCTTAGTAAACTATAGTCTAGGACTGGCATATGAGCTACACTGGGAGCCTTTCACAAGTCACAGTTAACTTACAAAAATACATATATTCACATATATTTCTGCTGATACATGCATATTAATGCATGTATTCCATACAGAAAATCAGGCAACATATCAATCAACTACAGTCGGAAATGTTCAACATAAAAAAAATGTTGACATGTCAGTCACATTCTAAAGGGCAGCTTCCATTCACTTACTCTTATCATCAGTATGTAGAAATTTGTCTCAACATTCACAAATTAAATGCACTTTTTATGTTCATGACAAAAGGACAGAACATCTGACTGTTGTTAAGTACTGTTAAAGAAATGCACGTTTGCTTGTTTTGTATCAGTGGGGTATGTCAGCCTTCCCAACACTATCCCAGACAGGAGTGAGTGAGAAGTAAGGGTACAGATTAATCTGCATTTCTGGCTAGTTTACGTATGAATTTTCCAGAACCATTGGCCTTACTCAGTAATGATCTGATCCACTTGTATGGCTTCCTAAATTATTAAATGCTGAGACTACAAATCCCATAGGCACTTTGCAATCTTTTTCTTCTTCCACTTTAGGATGCTGTTGAAGGAGAAGTAATTTGTTAAGGGTGTCATAACTGGGATTCATGACTTCCTACTTCAACTAAAGAGGATTCATTGAGGAAATTAATCCTCTTTGACAATTATACCCCTCCAAATGGACATGTAAAAATTGGCATTGTCAATAAGTGCTTATATTTCCATCTAGACGCTGTTGTCCTGATATGCTTGAAAAACAAAACTTAAAAAAGGAATAACTAACTGTTCAAATGTGCATCTCAGGATTTCTTGCTATAAAATAGTTTGCTATGTGAATGCTGTCTATTTCATAGGGTGGTATTATACTGTGTCTTCAATGCCTTCCTTTTGGAGCATGCATATTTCTGTCATGCAATATTAACATTTTTTTCTGTTACTGCATGAAGACTGCACACTAAGCAATAGACAAGATAACTTGATCTTTGTTGAAAAACATCTCACTGGCATACTGACTGCATCCAATAGCTGATGCAGAACTGCACAGAATTACTGAGTGTGTTGCAGAACTTGTTTTTATTGTACATTGATACAAAGCTTGCTAATTTCTTAGGAAAAGCTTATTCTACTTCTTGTAAATCAGAATTTTTATACAGCAGAAAATAATATTCATAGGTTCAAGTTATAAAAGTTGTCTTTCTTTTTTTTTTCAAAACAGGTTTATTGTTTTAACATATAAGAGAAATATCATAACAATTTTATACAAGTAATTAAAAATAGGTATTATTATAATATTCAACAAAACAACTAAAGTATTTACAAAGACATCCACTACAATCAGATCAATTAATTAAACTAAAATACCATGCTATTGAAATTAAAATTTTTTTAACAAATTTTGTAAATTATCCCATACAATAAAATAAGATGTTTTTCTATTTGTTCTAGTCCTAATTGTGTTTATTTCCATATGGCACACTATATTCATAACATTTTTAAATTCATTGAACGAAGGAGGTGTATCTGAAATCCAATTTCTAGTTATTATTTTCCTAGCCACTGCTAGAATAGACCATAACAAGGGAAGCTTAACCTTTTTAACACTTTGAGGTACAGGTGTGTTGAATAATATAAGAGATTTAGAAATAATGAAATTATCTGTAAAAAGAGCCTGCAAAAATTCATTAATTGACTTCCAGTATTCTTTCAATTTTATACAGTCATAAAACATATGAGCCCAGTCAGCATTAATTTCTACATTACATCTCTTACATAGATTATCTTTATTATTTATTTTATTCATCATCAAAGGTGTATAAAAAGATCTATGTAAAAATGTCCATGTATAAAGTCTCCAGACAATGGAAGATGTAGTTCTATAAGCAGATTCCAATATATATTGTTTATCTTGTTGATTTGGTGGGTCCCCATTAATAGAAGTGAAATAATTCCAGTATGAATCTACACTGTAAAAAGTTTCTTGTCTGATAACTTTATGTATGTATGAAAGTTTACCTTTATCAGAAACTTTATGTTGTAAATTTAATATCAAGTAATCAATCAGTGTTGGAATAGATTCTTTAACAGTTATAGACATTAAATCTATTTTATTAATGAAATGTTGTCTAAAGGTCTGAACCTCTAACCAGCAAGTTTCTCTTAGATCAAATTCTTGTTTTAAGAAATCTAGATTTTTAACTTTATTATCAGATATCAACTGATACCAGTACTTTAGATCATTATCTATAGCTAAATGAGTTCCTTCAGATGTAGATGACAAAAGCATACCCTGAGTATACATTATAGGAAATACAACAAA
The DNA here is from genome assembly GCF_019279795.1 of Protopterus annectens. Lineage (NCBI taxonomy): Eukaryota > Metazoa > Chordata > Ceratodontiformes > Protopteridae > Protopterus > Protopterus annectens. The sequence goes on from NC_056728.1 coordinate 1,553,473,091, forward strand.
ATTCCATTCCCAATACTTAGGGTGCATGAATATAAAGTTACGATAACTAATAATAATATTTAATGGGTAACAAACCATATGTTTAGGTGTAATAGGTGAAGTACAAAATTCCTTTAGTAACCATAACATGGAGTTATTTACAATCATATTTTTATGTGTTAAGGAGATTTTCATGAAGTGTATACTAATTAGCTCCCAATAATCTTTCCATTTTGTGACATATGACTGATCTATTAATAAAGTAATAACTTTTACAATAGAAGAGATAGTATATAAATTAAAGTCTGGAAAAGAAATACCCCTTGAGACCAGCTATTAGTATGTTTCTTTAATGCAATCCTAGGTCTATTAGGTGCCCATAAGAAATTTAACATTAGTGTGTTCAGTTTCTTGATAATTATTTTTGTAGGTGGAAGTAGTATTGATTGTATTAAGTATAAAATCTTGGGGAATATTATCATTTTAATAATTGTAAGTCTCTCCTCCATAGTAAAAAACATATTATTCCAGGTATTAAAAAGATTTTGTATATTAAGAAAACAGGTATTATAATTATTATATATAATATATTTAATATCTTTAGATAGTATTATACCTAAATAAGTTATCTGACCTGAATTGGGTACATATTTAGTAAAATCACTAATGAGAATATTTTTTCGTGTATATATAGGTAGTATTTTAGTTTTTCTTCATTGAATATTAAACCAGAAATACTTTTAAAATTCATCATGTTATCAAATAGAGACTGTATAGAAGAATTAGATCCTGCTGATATAATTAGAACATCATCTGCAAAAGTTGAATTTTGGATGTTGTATTTTCATCTATTTCAAAACCCTCTATGTCAGTACTGTTTCTGATCAAATTAGCCCAAGGCTCCATTACTAAAGTGAATAATAGTGGAGAAAGTGGACATCCTTGTTTTGTACCTTTAAGAATGGGTATTTTTGTGAAACATATGTTCCTACCTTAATATAAGCCAACGTTCCTTTGTATAAATGTTCAATTAGATTTACAAATGCATCCGAGAAGTTTGTGCACTTCATTAAGGTAAACAGATAGTCCCAACTTACTGAATCAAATGCTGAACTTATATCAAGACTAATAAGTGTTAAATATTTCTTTTTCCTATTTGCAAAATCTATTAATGTTAAAGTTCTTCTTATATTATCAAAAGTATTTCTATTCACAATGAAGCCTGTCTGATCTATATCTATAATGCCGGGAATGATTGTCTTCAATCTATCAGCAAAGATATTCATAAACATTTTATAATCAACATTAAGTAATGAGATGGGCCGATATGAAGAACATCTAGTTGGATCTTTATTAGGTTTTAAAATTGGCGAAATAAATGTATATTGCCAAGATGGGGGTTATTAACTCAGTTTGGGCCAAAATAAAACCTTATGTATTAATGAATATGTATTTTAGAAAGGATTTTATATATCTCTGGTATAATACCATCATTACCCGGTGCTTTGTTTGATTTAAGCTTATTTATTTGTGTAATAACTTCTGTATATGAAATACCCTTGTCCAATAGTTTAATCTGTTGTGTATTAAGCTTTTTATTCATATTTGTGGTTATAAACTCCTTTATTTTATCTTTAGGTTCCATGTTAATATTATTATGGTTAATTTTGTGAAAGTGATTTCTAAATTCATCTAGTATTTCTGGTATACTAGAAACATTCTTCTTTTTCCTTAGAGAAAAGATTTCTTTGATATGGTTTTGTTTATTCAACCTTTTTGTTTTATTTTTAAGTCTATGTAAGTATTTGAGGCTTATTGAATAAGACAAAAACCTGTATTTCTCTAAAGTTATTTTAACTTTATGAGTTAAAATTTCTTTGTATTTCTCATTTTGTTTGTTTATTTCTTCAATAACTTTCTTGTCCATAATATTTTCTTTATTATTATGTTTATAAGAGTCTAATTTACTTTGAATATCTAACAATTCCTTATCCCAAGATTTCCTTTTATTATTATACCATCTGATACTTTGTCCATATAGATATGATTTTAAGGCATCCCAAACATAAACAATGGAGACTTCAGGAGTGTTATTTATGTCTAAAAATGTTTTACTTCTGAAAGTATATATTCTTTATAGTCTTTTAGTTGAGTTAAGTATGCTGGTATCCTTTTGATCTGAACATTATGAGTATTTTTATCATGAATTCAAAAACAATTGAATTATGATCAGATATAGGACATGAAATGATTTTGGAATTAATTAAATCTGTTACCATCTGGTTAGAAATAAAGACCCTATCTATTTTTGAATAAGTTTTGTATCTGTTAGAAAAAAGGTGTATGGTAATGATTTTGAATCTATCGGATTATTAATATCATTCAAATGATAAGAATTAGCAAAATCCTTTAAATGTTTTGCATTAGATGTAATTCTTCTCTTTCCTATAGTGGTAGTATCACTTTCATGTAGTATACAATTAAAGTCACCAGCTAAAATAATATCTCCTATAGAGAATGATATGATCTTATCAAGATGATGTTTCACTGTATTAATACCAATTCCAGGTATCCAATATACATTAATTAAAGTGTAAGTCTTCCCATTAATTTGTATTGTAACCATACAAAACATTCCTTTGTCATCCTGATAAGACTTAATGGTTTTAGAAAAGTTGTCTTTCTAATAACAAAATAATCGAATGTATTACTTTTTCTTCTTAAATGTTTCAGTAGTCCATTTAATTTAGACATATTATTCATCAGTTTAAGTCATCCCTAATCTTTTCATGTGGTTCAGACTACAGATATTGTTTTCTGGAAAGCCCCATTTTTCATAACCCTTCACTTTTCACATACGTTTCTTAACTTGAATGTCAAAGGATAATCAATACATTTAATAGTAAAACTGCTTGTTAAAGAAATGCATGCTTGCCAACAATATAAACTTTGCCTTCATGTCTAGACAAGCACTATTACTGGGTGATCTTATTTGACAAATGATGCAGTTTCCCTCTGAGACAAAATTTGATGTATTGGGGTTGATGTTCCCATAACAGGTACTACAATAATCATGCCAATAGTCACTTTAATGAGCATATATAAAAACGTCTGTATGCATTTCCTAATCAGAATCTGTATAACATAACTTCCTAAACATTCTTTGGAATTGTTGCAAAGTCGATGGCCTTTAATGCTTTTTTTTCTAAACTTGCTAAATAAGGATGCAGCCCCATTTGTCTATTAGTGATAATGGAACTGCATTTTATTTTTGTCTGTTGCAGATAAGGAAATGCATTGTATTTAAAGATTTGTCTGATAACTTCAAAAAGAGTGAACATAATTAAGCAGGTTAGCAACATTCATTAGAAAGGACCTGTTCATCAAATAGTGCAGGTTATTTGTTTTTACTATGGCACTGGTACACATTTTCATGTTCTCATACAATTGATGAATTTCTCACTTAGATTATTCCCTGACTAAAGTTATTTGCATTGATCTATTTTGGCTAGACCTGATGATTTACAGGTTCATAGGAAATACTAAGCATTAGTCTGCAGACTAATACAAACCTAGCTAATACACCCATATAACATAAGTTTTCTGTAGCCTCAAGGGGAATATATAATAAAACAAGAGAATTTGAGGCTATCCATCCCATTATCTAGGCTTACCTTGAAGGACACCAGGGTGCTACTCTACTTGACATGTAGTGGGAGTTTGTTCCAGAGGTGGGGGCTGTGTTACAGTCTGAGTCTTTCATGAGAATGAGTCTTCTTTATCTATTGATGAAGCTTTAGTATTTTTAACTTAGCATTTGAGGAACCATTTCTTCTGTGAAGGAAAAGAGGGCTAAAGAGGGTCAGATCATTCATGGCTCAAAAGATTAGATACATATCCCCAGAAAGCAGTCTGTTAGAATCTGTACATAGAGAGAGAGGGCTGCCAGTCACTCCTGATAAGTAAGATTTTTGAAACCACTGATATTTTTAAGTAAGAAACCTCTCTGAGATCTGGCAAGTTGGTAATATGTTTAGAAAATACATGTTAAAGGACCATTATATTCAATAATGGGCTTGATGAGGTATCCGTAAAAGGGGATTAAGACTTCTTTGGATAAGGAAATTAGGTAAGACAAATAGAAGGCTTTCCTAACTATGCAGATACATGATGGTCAAAAAATGAGGAATTATCAGCAGAAGTGCCAAGTTCTCTTATGACAGTGATTAATTGGAGAAGCGTGTACCTATATAGTGGTGAAAATGTTTTGTTTACTAAAATTAACTATACTAAAGTTTTGCACAATTAATTTAAGACAATTGCACTTGTAGCAATTATTAACTTTGTCCTAACCAGGTTGGGACAATTGAGAGGCAATGGAATATTGAATAACAACTACTAATTTACCATCTTCTGCAAACTTAAATAACCATAATCTAGGAATGATGGCCTCAAAGTCTGAGAAATAGATTCTAACTAAGACAGGACCCAACTCTGAGCCCTGTTCATAGGTTCATAGATGTATACTGGGCTAATACCACTGGGGCCTAGCCATGCAACCAGAATGTATCCCACAAGTTATTGTGCCTTAGAGGTTATGTTAAGAGGGTGTATGCTAGTTAGGGCATGATTTAATGGCTGCCTCTGTCTATCAGAGACATAGGTGTCAGACCACAGGTTAATTTCCAGTTTCCCATCCACTGGTCCAGGTTGTGCTTCAGTAAGATTAGGGAAGATTGTCACTTGGAAGCCTATTCCAAATAATGCAGATTCACTGAGATAAATATCTGTTCCTCCAACACGTCCTATTTAAGTCACAAGCAAAATTTAAATCCTTAGATCTAGTAGCTCTAGTGCTGTTTGATTTGTGGATATGTCCATCTAAGGATGCCTTGCATGCCAGGCATAAATTGCCTCTCAGCAGTTTGTAGGAAACAGAGTATAGAGATAGGTCTTTGAGGCAATCAGCATTGAACATTGTGTTTGCAACTTGCATTCTTTTTGTGAGAAACCTCAGAGGGCATTCCAGTTTTTGAATGTACCTGGCGAAGTACATACCAATGGGGCATTAAATTCAATAATAGGTCTGATAATGGTTGAGTATAGTGGAACGTTGATGTCCGTGGTCCAAGATGCCATGTCATTACTTATAAGCTGAGTGACATAGGATGATTTTTTATAATCTTAGACACATGTCAGTCAAAAGCCAGGTTACTATCTACTTTTAGCTGTGTTTTATAAATGAGGTAGGTTCTCTGGTGGACAACTTCTCAAAAGATGCTATTGTGCCTTTTTTCACACTGAATTTTAAACAGCTTTGGCACTAGTCAATTTTCTGTGCTAGACCTTCCTGTAAGATGTCAGTATCTTGGAGGATTTCTATGATTGCTCCTAGCTGGCAATCATCTGCAAACTTGGTAAGAGAGATACACTTGACATTGGCCTTGACTTCTGAAAAATAGATGCCAGAGAGGAGCAAACCCAGCACAGAGCCCAGGGAGGCTCCACAAGTGACCAGCCTATTTGTGGAGATGGTCTCACCAATCCTAACTTCCTGGGTCCTGTCTGTGAGCCAGCTGTCTATGCCTAATTCCACGAGTTTGTTTAAAATACCTTAGTGGGATATTGTATCAAGTGCCTAGCTAGGTGGTAGGCAGTGTGCACCATTTTGCCCCATCCATTGCCTTGGAGACCTTCTCAAAGAAGTCCACTAGATTTAGTAGGCATGACCTTCCTTTAACAAAACAAAATTGAGTTGGGTCCAGTGTCTGAAGGTTTCCAATGTCATTGTTAATCATGTTTATGATTATTCTTTCTATGGCTTTGTGTATAAGACTAATCAGACACTGATGGTCTGACTTTGTGCTGAGGGATGACTATTTCATTTTTCTGCTCATGTGGCGCAAAGCCTGTACATAGGCCATGGTTGAATAGTGATACCAGTGGTCCTGACAGGTCAGATTTCAGGCTATTTAGGAAGCATCCTGGAATATTAGCTAGGCCTGATGAAGCTGCATTCTGGGACTTGCAGAGCACATCTACGATCTTCTCCTTACTGATAGTTGGAGGGATTAAGCTTGATGATAATTCCTGGATGGCAGCTGGGTGTGAGACGGGCATAAAGTCGGAGCTGAATTTGTGAGTCAGGAAATTTCCTGTATCTCCTGGTTCCATGAACATGGCTCTTTTGCCAGTAGTTTAGTGCACTACTGAGTGCTACCTGTGAGGTTTTGGCCTGGTACACTATCTTTACCTCAGAATTTGCTTTGTTCAACTTAATTATTTAAATTAGTTTTGGTCTTACCTTTGGTAGGCACAGCAGTCTCTATGCAGTCATTTTCATGGCTGTACAGATCTTCTGGGAATAATTCTGCACAGGCTGATGTGTTATATGGTTGGGAAGGGCCTTGACATTTTGATAGCTCATTGCTTAATAAAAGGTAGTTTGCCTTGGAATAGTTTCTAACTGTTACACAGTTTGTGATATTACAGAACCGATTCTTATTTTGAAGGAGACTGCTTTGCAGTTTGAACTTATCAGACAGGATATGACATGGAGAGGTGCAGTGTTCTCCCATATTTGTGAGTACCAGGTCCAAGATGGTTCTACCTCTAGCAGGTGTATGCAATGACTGGATCAGGGTGTTTGTACTGTAGATAAAAGTCAAGGAATCTCTATTGCTACCACAAAACAACTTAGCAAACTATCTGGAAAAGAGTGGTACACCACTGGCAACATTTGTGCTTCACATAAGCAGGTCAGCCTCTTTGGCCAGCATATTTTTTAGCTTGCCCTTTGTGCTTTCTGTTTACAATGGAGGAATATTGCTTTTGGCTGATGTTGTGGTGATGTACAGTTTACATTTCATAGCAATACAGTGGATATTGTAGCAATAAATTGATCCTCAGTCCAGGCAGATATTATAGACTTCATAATATATAATTACATAAGTGAAATAATTTTTGGAAAATGCCAAACATGAATTAATTTCAAAGTTGCAATGCTAAGATATATATATTTATATATATATATATATATATATATATATATATATATATATATATATATATATATATATATATATGGGTCTACTTTGATAGACCGAACGTGCATTTCACCGACACATGATTTATCGACCCCAAATGTCCGAAAACTTAGTTCACCGACTATGCAATAGCTCAACTGTCACTTTACCGACAAACTCTACATCAGTGCGGTTTAAAAACAATAATCCGTAATGTAAACAAATATTATACTATCTTAAAAAAGCAGAACAGAAAGTTATCTGATTGAAATATAAAGTTTACAAAGGTCAACTGAAACATATTACATGTTACAATATCAGGAACATACGGATATGCATGGTAGCGTACATTTCTGTACATATATATTGTAGCGTACATTTTCCTTATGAGATAAACAGTATCCACCGAGTACCTGTTTAAGATAAAGTGTTCCATCTACTTTGCAGCGACGGCTTTCTAGTATAAAATAGTATCCTGCACCACTGTGCTATAACGCTAACAAATCAAGAATATATACGTAACTAAATAGTTACAGTAATAGAAAATGTTCTACCAGAGCGTTTTTTTATCCTTACGATGTGTGAGCCATTCTTATGTGTTTGTTAACGTGGAGTCATAAAGCTATATCTCTATTTATTAGTAAACTCTATGAACAAGTGGTAATTATATAGTATTTGTGTCGCCTAATCTTGACGTGTTTCTTTACGTGGAGTTAGACAGTTATATCTGTATTTATTTAGTAAACTTTTTGAACAAGTGGTAATCATATAGTGTTTGTGTCGGCTAGTTGACATTCGCTGATAACAACTGTCGGTAAATAGTGATTTTGCACATTTGGTTTCGGCATAGTGGGTGTCGGTGAAATGCACGTTCGGTCTATCAAAGTAGACCCATATATATATATATATATATATATATATATATATATATATATATATATATAGATATAGATATATATATATATATATATGTATGGGTCTAATTTGTTTCATTGAAAGCTCATTTCACTGAATTTGAATTTTTGAATTCACCCTGACCAATTAGCTCAATTAGCAGAAAGCTCAAATTAGTGAAAACTAATTTCACCAAATCTCATTTCACTGAAGTGAAGTACTGGGACTGTATAGAGTACTGTAAGACAAGAAAGGTATATGCCCTTTCCCCCACTGTAGTGCAATCTTGGAGTTTGTATACATAGTTGGTGGGTGGGGGGCACAGCCCCCCAGTTAGTTTGGTTTTATATTATATTTCACGGAAAGCTTCAAAACAATACATTTTAAACCATAGACTAACTCTTTCCAGAAGACAATATAAATCAAAACTAAGTAGGGGACTACACTCCCACACCCCCCAATGTGGGGGCTATACCCCACCCCCCAACTGTATATACTAACTCCAGGACCACACTACAGTGAGGAAAAAGGCATATACCTTTTACTTGCCTTACAGTATTCTACACAGTGCCAGTACTTCACTTTGGTGAAATGAGTTTTCAGTAATTTGAGCCTTCAGCGATTTGGTCGGGTGAATTCAAATTCAGTGAAATGATCTTTCAATGAAACAAAGTAGACCCATATATATATATATATATATATATATATATATATATATATATATATATATATACATATATATATATATATATATATATATATATGTATATACCTTTGTAATGCATGTGAAACTCAGTGCAAAAATGTCTGCATAAAGTTGTTTAGCCTATCAATAAAAATTATGATTTTTTTAACTTTTCATAGGGAGAAAACAGTTGTCTTAATATTCTGGCAAACCATGCTTATTTACAGCTGCAGCAAAGTATGATTTTTTTTTTTCACATTCTCCGTGCTTGATAAAATTCAACATAGCTTAGTGTACAACAAGTCATCCAATGAAACTTCAGAATATTCAGATTTTGTTCTCCTGAGTAATGGTTTGCAATAACACCATACACAATTCCAGACCCTCTTTATAATAACCAAGGTTATTTAAAGGCCTTAAAGGTCTATGGAGATGTCTTAATTAATCCCAAAACTGAATATATTTAACTTCAGATCCTATCCATATCTTAATAAACTGAATATATGGAAATGCTGGCAACAAGTAGCTCCAAGAATGTTGTATAGCCAGACCTTTACTGGCTGCCATGGCTTGAAAAGTAGAGATCATAACCTCTGTCATAGGCTCGTCAGGCTAGAAACCCAGCAGTTTAGCTTTGATAAGGGTAGATACTGTCTACTGAATCTTGTAAACTTCTCTGAAAAAATAAACCAAGCTGTTGACAGCAGCAATGCGGTTCACATAGCATACATTCACCAAACCAAGGTATCGGACACCATTTTCCATGCTGGCACACAGAGATCACTTTGTAGAAAGACTGACAGCTAATTCACTAAAGGACAGAATCTTCACAGTGTGGGTAGCAGGTGCTCATCAGAGAGTAGGAAGATGACCAGAGGTGTCCTGCAGCCACATTGCTGGACCCCTTTTCTTAGGAATTTAGCGTTCTGCTCTCCAAATCACAAACTAAGACCTCTGGCTAACCAAGTTTGCAGATAACTGTAAACTTGGAGTCAAGTCAACTTTGAACACCCAAGCCCTGCAGACATAACTTACTAAAATGGTCTAAATTAATTGCCACAGAGATCAGTATTGCAACATTTTGTAGACTACCCCTCCACCAATATGCAATACAGACAGTACTCCATTCCAAAATAAAAACGATGTTAGAGACCTTAAAACTTGATTTGATATTTCCCTTGGTTTTGATCATCATATAATGACAGTAGGCAGAATGCCTTTCTGCGTATCACAACTGATTGCCAATAGAATATAGTACAGATCTAAAGAAGTCACTGTCCCATTACATTCAGCAATGATTAAGCCAGTTATTAAATTCAACCCCCCATTGGGGAATGCATCTGACTAGACATATCAAACAACTAGAAAGACTGTAAAGATTTCTAAATAAGAAGATCACTGACTTGAAAATCCTGAGCTATCAGAAAAGCCTGGAAACCCTGTCCTTAGATCAAGTATCTGATAGACTACTGGTGGGATATCTAGATCTTGCTTTCTGAGTCATAAGGGACCAAGTGGTCCTAGATCTTTTGCATCTCCACAAATGAAATAATCCAACTACCAGAACCAGGGATGTAAATATTCACCAACAGATAAACAAAACAAGGTAGAGAGACAGATGCATTACACAGTGCTTTCTTCAGCTGTGAAGCAGATTTCCTCTGCAAAGTAAGCAGTATATTACATTACCCTCCTTTAAATGGGAATTGGATGATTGGCTGGGAACTGGATGACTGGCTGGGAATTGGATGATTGACTGGGTATTCACAAATTTAGCTTTGGCTTGATTGGCATGGTGCTCCTTGAGACAGGGAGGCTCAGTCTGTGAGTATGTACTGGCAAGATGTCGTAAGGCTCTATCACTTTGTATTTCTTATGGTGCTATGATCATCTGACCAATTAAAGCTTCTTAAATGTTTCACGAGGACATTCATTCAAAATGTTTGACCTCAATGAGTCAAACTTGCTGCTCATGTATTCATTTTCTTTGAATGAGGTCTCATAATGGTGACAGCTTAAGTGTTAGAAGGTGGTAGATGGGATACTTAAATACAATTAATTGCTTTCACTTGTCAGTCATGAAAATCTATAGGGTTTTGAAAACAGAGACATTCTGTAAGTTACCCCACAATATAGATAAATGAAGTAATTCTAAATGACCAGTAATTTTGCTTTCTGGTTTGAACAGCAGGTCATGTGTTTAATCTGCAATGTGTATCAGCTGTGACTTATCTTCAACACAAGCAAACAGTGTTGATATGATGTCAATGATCAAAATAATGGACATGCTTGCCATTGCCATGTTTGAGTCACCTAGAATACATCCTTATACATAGGAAATGGTCACTACATCACACAAGTAACTTTACAACCATAAAGGAAGAAACAAATCAGACAGCAATAGAGAGTCTTATAAATAAGCTGCTCACAAAAGTAAAAGCCACTCCAAGGAGAGACATGCAATGAAACATGTGCCTCTTGAGGATTCTGAGGTGCCTGAGCAGTTTTATTCTGTATAATTTTTGGTCAGACAAATGTAAAAGTCTCAAAAATCATGCCCCCTTCCATAATCAAATGGACAAGTAGTGTTCTTCATCTCTGGTAAGATCTGTTAGGGACTATCATCTTCCCTGCCATGCAATTTAAGTACCTAAACTTTCATGTTAATCAGTATTTCAAATGGTGTACACTTTGGAGAGAGGCCGTCCTATATGCAAAATCATAATAAATGCAGCTCTAGTTTGTTCCTTGATTCTTTATGGCAACAGAAGAAAATGTGCAACAGCCATAAGAAGGAACAAAAGGTTAAGCTACTGATTACAGCTTCATTTCCTTGTCACACAGCAACACATGAGCACAGCAAGATAGGGAATATTTGTTTTTTATCTGAAGGTCCTTATCTTTTTTAAAGCCCAGTCAACAAATCATGAATGGATGTTTAAAAAGCCTAGCCCTCTTATCCAAAGGTGTAGCTTTATCAACAGACAGAAAAGAAACAGTACACAGCTCAAAGAAAAATAATATTCAGCATCAGATGTTATGGATCATCGCAAAGTTAACAAGGGTCCCAGAATAAACAAGTGTGAGTCTGTCTAGCCCATAAATCAGTGTCGCAACTCATGTCCTGCTCCACATTTGATCACAGATGTCACCCTCCCGGACTATATTAGCATAGTTAAAAGTACTGATGAAATATCTTAATAATTAGAACATATGCAAACCCGTCCCAAAAGTAACTAATGGAATTCTGTACAGCCATGACCATGACTGGATACCATGGTTTGAATACTGCAGATCCTTAACTTTGTCAATAGCTGATCATGGCATCCAGTCCTGCTCTGCCTCTGCTATTGTCTTTGCATAATTACTGCTTTCAGGTGCAAGTGTTGTTTTTACAGTGGAGAGTCTGTGGTACCAGGAAAGGTCACATGGACTGATACTCACTCAAGTTATTTGTAAAATGTGTTAATGATTCTGTTTATTTCATCTGCTCCTTACTAAACTTTGTTTAGTGTAATAATAAGGTCGTGAGATCCCTTTAAGGGCCAACTGTAATAGAAGTTGAGGACAAAGGTTATTTGGGGTATCAAATGCTGGATTCTTTGTATGTTTTCTTGTTTTTTTCCCATGATGTTTGCATTTATTATTAGGAGATGAGTCATGTATGAAGAGAATGAGAGAGAGAGAGAGAGAGAGAGAGAGGTTGGATGATGTGAGGATAGTGAATCAGGAAGTGCAATGCTTTAGCAAGGTGGAAGTAAGGACAGCTATGAAGAGCATGAAGAATGGAAAGGCTGTTGGTCCAGATGACATACCTGTGGAAGCATGGAGGTGTTTAGGAGAGATGGCAGTGGGGTTTTTATCCAGATTGTTTAATGGAACCTTTGAAAGTGAGAGGATGCCTGAAGAGAGAAGAAGTATATTGGTACCGATATTCAAGAATAAGGATGATATGCAGAGCTGTAGTAACTACAGATGGATAGAACTGATCAGCCACAGCATAAAGTTATGGGAAAGAGTAGTGGAAGCTAGGTTAAGAAGGGAGGTGATGATTAGTAAACAGCAGTATGGTTTCATGTCAGGAAAGAGCACTGCAGATGTGATAGTTGCTCTGAGGGTGTTGATGGAGAAGTATATAAAGGTCAGCAGGAGTTGCATTGTGTCTTTGTGGACTTAGAGAAACCATATGACAGAGTGCCTAGATAGGAGTTGTGATATAGTATGAGAAAGTCAGGAGTGACAGAGAACTATGTAAGAATGGTACAGGATATATAAAGGGCAGTGTGACAGTTGTGAGGTGTGTGGTAGGAGTGATGGATACATTTAAGGTGGAGGTGGGATTATATCAAGGATCAGCTCTAAGCCCTTTCTTATTTGCAATGGTGATGGACAGGTTGACAGAAGAGATCAGACAGAATCTCTGTGGACTGTGATGTCTGTGGATGACAATTGTGATTTTTAGTTGAGTAGGGAACAGGTAGAGGATACCCTGGAAAAGGGGAGATATGCTCTACAGAGGAAAGGAATGAAGGTCAGCAGGACTAAGACAGAATACACATGTGTAAATGAGAGGGAGGACAGAGGAATGGTGAGGATAGAGGGAGTAGAGATGGTAAAGGTGGGATGAGTTTAATACTTGGAATCAATAGTTCAGAGTAATGATGAGTGTGGAAGAGAGGTGAAGAAGAGAGTACAGGCAGATTGGAGTGGGTGGTGAAGAATGTCAGGAGCAATTCGTGACAGATTAGTAACAGTAAGAGTGAAAGGGAAGGTTTACATGATGGTAGTGAGACCAGCTATGTTATATGGGTTGCAGATAGTGGCACTGATGAAAATACAGAAGTCAGAGCTGGATGTGGCAGAGTTAAAGATGTTGCATTGGGTGTGACAAGGATGCACAGGATTAGACATGAGTATATTAGAGGGTCAACTAAGGTTGGACAGTTTGGAGACAAAGCCAGACAGACAAGATTGTGTTGATTTGGGCATGTGCTGTGGAGGGATGCTGGCTTATTGGAAGAAGGATGCTAAGGATGGAGCTGCCAGGTAAGAGGAAAAGAGGAAGGTCTAAGACAAGGTTCATGGACGTGGTGAAAGAGGTCATGCAGGTGGTTGTTGTGACACAGCAAGATGCAGAGAGAAATGAAAATAGATGATCCACTGTTGTCACCCCTAATGGGAGCAGTTAAAAGAAAAAGAAGAAGAAGATGAGTCATGTATGCCAAACGAAGAAGAGGGGAAGAGGAAATGCCTGTGTCTAAATACTTTATATGAGGTAGCTATATCTAAAACACATACTTTTGTCAATAGCAGACATGCATAGTAGAACAAATCTTTGATGAGATGCACACCTACAAAATTTATAGATGTTCCTCTACCACTCTGAGTAAATTCAAGAATAACAAGTCAAATAAAGAATTATATAATACCCTTGCAGAATCTAAATCAAAAGTACAAATAATAAGAAATTGTTTTCCCGATATGTTCATATCTAACTGAAAACTATTTTTTGTGGGTCATCTTAGTCTCATTAATTTAAAGGTATAATGGCATATAAAATTCAGCTCAGGGTCTTACTACTCTTTTTATTCAGCATCAGGTTAATAAAGACACATTAGATTTATCTGGTATGGTCATATTTAACTAGCAGTGATCACTTACAAATATTTATCTACAATAAAATCTGTTTGTATTAAAGGCCCGCATCTAATGCCAGACAAAGTAATACACTTGTAGAGAGAATCATTATAAGTTCTCTTACACAGTTTAATTCATTACTATTGAACAGGATCACTGGCAGATTAACAGCAGAAAAAGGGCAATATTCCTTCCCCCATTAAAACATTGATCTCACGCCAGCTATTCTGATGATCAGCTGTGGTCAGCATAACAGCTGTTGACTGTCTGTAACATCATTCTAACTGAAGCAACCCATCATTCTAACTATCCATCTGGATGTCCATCTAACTATGTATATATATATATATATATATATATATATATATATATATATATATATATATATATATATGCAGGCACACAAACACATGCATGCATACATACATTGAAAAAGAGATAGAGTGGTGTACATTATGCTAACCTGAACAGTCAGAAATTAACACTGCATAGACATGCCAAGGGCTAGTTACATAAAATAAGGGCAGTATTCATAGTTCATGCCGCGGTGGTATGGCAGTAGCATTGTTACCTCACAGCAAGAGGTTCTCCCGTTCGATTCTCAGCTTGGCTTGTGAGTGCCTTCTGTGTGGAGTCTGCATGTCCTCCCGTAGTGTTCAAAAGACATGTGTGCGTAAATGGGCATGCCTTTGTTGAAGGTTGGGCATTGAGCTGGCACCTCGGCGTTTCGTAAAAATCTACTGCCAATCATTAGCGGACCAGAGTTTTGCTGTGGCGACCCCTTACCGGGAAAGAGCCAAAAGACAAACAACAACATTCATAGTTTGGGGCTCTGGCTGTGCATAGCTTTAATGCTTGAAGAGTTGCACTACATTGTTATGTAAATGTAGTCATTGGATGTCTTTTGAAGCTGACTATGCAATTGCACAGATGTGTTGATAAGCATGCCTACTTAAGCCAAAAGAGTAAAATATTTGAGGTTAAGCATTTAGAGGAAATATATTATGTGGAAGAGGCACTTAGATGTTGGAGTATTACTGCGATTCACAGAGATAAAAATAAAAGGGCGTCATTTGCATCCAAAACACATAAAATACACTTAACTTACGTGATGATTTAGTTTAACAGCACCATATTAAATTGAGATAACTGGAGTTACATGACAATGTATTTAGGAACTTTGTAAAGTAAGAAAAATAATAGAAATATAGAAAAGTATTATGAAATATTTCAAAATTATTTAGTTTTCTTCAAAAAATATTTGATTTATTTATATGATGGGCATATTGCAATAACATTGGTGAATAAGCTGTCATTTTTAAATTACATCAGCAGTGGAAATAGCGATTACTGAGGAAAAATGTACTTTAGGGTCTTTTAGTGACTGCATGCATGGTAGAAATGCAGTAATTTAATCTGAAGTAATGAAGTTGGAAGGATATTTTGTGTCTTTACTCTGAGATTTTTGTTGTTTGTCTTTTCGACTTTTGAAACAATAGCAGAAGCCAAAATCCCTTCCTTCTGGAAAATATCCTATGTAATCCCACTTCACAAAGGAGGTAGCTCCACTGAGTTATCCAATTATAGGCCAATAGCTATACTATCCCCACTTGCAAAAATTATGGAAAAATTTATCCATAGACAGCTGATGCACCACCTAACTCAGAATAACCTCATGGCAGACTCCCAGTATGGCTTCTGACCTCACTACAGCACTACTTCAGCCCTTCTAGCCCTCTCCAACACCATAAACCTTAATTGCAATAAAAATAACATATCCTCTGCCCTCTTCTTGGATCTCTCCAAGGCATTTGACATGGTCGATCACCAATTACTAATCCACACCCTGAAAACTTTCTGCCTAGATAATACAGCCATTCAATGGTTCCAGTCTTATCGGAATGATAGACAGCAGGCTGTTCTTTGGCAAAACAAACTTTCTAAACTCCTACCCAACATCCTAGGTGTACCCCAGAGATCTATAGTAGGGTCCCTTCTATTCTCCATCTTCATTAACAACCTTTGTACTGCTGTCCCTAAAGTCAGCTGTGTCTAATACGCTGATGACTCCACCCTGATATGCTCGGCCACATTTCCAAATGAGCTATGGTCAGCTACACAAACCACCTTCAACACAATTGAAAACTGGCCTTCTGGTTGTCATCTGATCCTAAATCCCCAAAAAAAAACTAAAATGTTGCTTTTCTCACAAACACACAGGTCAACTGCATTCACTTTTACCATTAAATCTAATAATGGCACAATAATCTCCCCAGACTCCTCTACAAACTGTTAGGTGTTATCATTGATAATAATCTTAAATTCGACCTAGATGTTAATCAATCCATTAAGACCATCAATAAAAGACTAGGCTCACTTTACAGGATAAAAGCCTTCTTAACCCCTCCTGCTAGATTTGCCATAGCTCGCTCTCACCTACTTTCAACTCTTCTGTATGCATCCATGTTACTCTCTAATCTAAACAAATCTGTCCTTAACAAACTGTCTGCTACAACCATATTGCCAGGTTTGACACTGGCTTGCCTTATAGGACTCATCATTGTATCAATCTAAACCAGCTTGGGTGGCTAGAATTACCCAGCTTGATCCAGTATAACCTTATGATTACTGCCAATAAGATCCTTTACAATCCAGACAATACTCCTGCTCTTAAAAATATTATCACCCCCATCACAATCCCCAACCTCTTTGTTTGTCTTTTCGGCTTTTTACCGGTTAGGGGTTGCCACAGCGGAACTCTGGTCCGCTAATGATTGGCTGTAGATTTTTTTGGTGCCAAGTTGCCAGCCCGACGCCCAACCTTCAGGTAAGGCATACCCATTCACGTATGCCTTTCGGAGGCACTCGACCATGGGGAGGACATGCAGACTCCACACAGGAGGCACTCCAGCCAGGAATCGAACAGGAGATCCTCTTGCTGTGAGGCAACAACATTCGATCCTCTAATAAACTACTAGCCCATAATATCAAAACTAATAACTCCACCAGTGACTCTGTCTTCACAAACTCTGTAGGCTGATCCTGGGACTCTCTCCCATCCGAAATTACTTTGCTCACCACACTGAGTCAATTCAAGGCTAGACTCAAACAACATCTGATACTAAACTGGCTATGTCAATGTAGCAAACCTGACTAATTCTCCTTGGCAATGAGATAAAATCAGCAATTTTAGCCTACCTAATCATGACCTATGCTTAAGTTTAATTCTAAACTTGTTTAGCTATGTAACCACTGTAAATATTACATCTGAAACTTACTGTATGAGTCAATAACAGTATTTTAGCTGACCTGTGTTACTTAATGATGACCTACTCTCAGGATTTTCTTTAACCCTGGAACTTCTATGTATCCTCTGTAAATATTGCATCTCAAATTTAACTGCTTGTTTAGGTATGTTAACAACTGTAAATACTGCATTTTTGATCTAAACTGCTTACCTTGGAGCTTTTTTCCCCGGGTCTCTGCTGAAAATGGATATGTATCCAATCGGACTATCCCGGTCAACAAATGTAAAATAAAATAAAATAAATACATTTCTTGGATGGTCTTCTATATGTTGAGAATTTCACATTACTATTTCAACTGAATACCTGACCATCTTTTTTGGGGCAATTCAAACTGCTGTCTAGCTTTCTGTGCAAACAAAATACCAGCTGGGTTTTTTACAACTCTCAGATATTACAGTTTTCAAAGCCCTTATTTACATGCCACAGTAATGGTTGTGACTGATCTCTTTACTTATCTTCATAGAACTTTAACTTTCACACGTTGTCTTGAAGAAGGATCTGTAATAGCTTCTATCCAGCTTAGTTTTCTATCTTCTCTGCAAACTGTACAGCTTCTCAACCAATTTTTAAGCTTTATGCTACAGACTTCCAATGTCTGTTGTATTGATAGTTGTCTCTACAGTGTAAATCTGGTAATCTTAAGTTTCAAGCATAGTATTTTTGTCCCTGATTATTTCTTTCTGGGATTTCCTCTATCCCAGGCAACGCTGAAGCCTGGATAAAGGACAATACATATTTACCCACATCAATTTCACAAAACTACATAGTGTTTTATGATTACAGACCTGTATCCAGACAAGGAGAAGAAGTCCTCAGCTTAGTAAAAAAAAAGTATGAAAGTGTATATCTTAAACTCACCTCATATAGTAAGGTTTACAAACATAGCCTTAATGGTTATGAAACAAATTACTATCTCTGGCCTTTTTACATCTATCATTTACTTCCCACCACCTAATAACACTGGATAATTGAAAAGTGTTTTAGATTCTGTCATGCAAGTCACTAAACACAAAAAAACTAATTATATGCAGTGCTAATATAGATTGTAATGTCACATTATAGAAATAGTTAGCACACGGAATGTAATAAACACGAGCAACAATAGTCATTCACGTCTTGGTAGTATCCTTGCCCTCTTTGCATATAAGTGGTGTTCTCCCAAACTCCATTAGTGACCACTATCCAGTCTTAAGCACTCAGTATCTCAAGGCAAACAAGCTATTACATAGGGATCCATAACCACAAAATATGTCTCAGAAAGATCTGAAGATTCCTTGATGCTAAGAGCTAGATAAAATGAAATGGGGCCCACTGTGGCACTCACTGTATTCCCCTACACGTTCTGGGGAAGCATTGGCCATACTTATTTTCATATCTTAACTTCCATACTAAATGTTCTTTATTCTATAACTATAAGAAGATTAAAATCAAACAAGGTGTGATGGGGAAGAGATGTCTGGGAACATATTTTTGTGGAGTGCAACAAACTGACAGACTTTAAACATTCCCTGCAGACTACTCTGTTAGAAATACTGGGCAATTGAATTGCTGTAACTAAGGGAATGATTTTTTTGAGTTGTGATACCGAACTGGAACTACCTGGACATAGGAAGGTCTTGCTGAGTTTAATTATTATGGTGTCTGCAAAAAAAGCCACTACTAGAAAATGGAAATCAGAGTCTAAACCAACTGTACTAGAAGTATAACTGGAAGTGGGGGTCTTTCAAAAAGGGTAGAGCAGATTAAATAGAAAACATGGGAATTGTGGGAATAATACATGCCAAACAAGGAATTGAATGAGCTAAGTAATGTTTGACTGACGATGATTGTATAGGGTATAAGTGATGTATAATGCTTGCAACTGAAAATACGTAAATATGGTTTGTCTTCAATATGTCATAAGTGATAATTCAATAAAGATGTTTCTTGTTGATAATTCAATAATGATTTTTTTAAATAAAAAAACAAGGTTCCTTGGCCAACACATGGTTATCACTCAGCAAGAGAAACATCACCTGGAAAATGTGGGAAAAAAAGCCCCAAAACTGCACAAATACTGATGTTCCCTTACTCCAAGAAAACCCACACAATTAGGTATTAAATTTGCTTAAACCAACTTTTGTATAAAGCTCCAGCAATCAAAAATATGCAAGCCAAAAAAATTCTGAAACACACATGAACAATTACATGATACCAATAGATTCACTAAGAAAATAAATACAACTTCATCATTTAAACCAGCCAAGAAATAAAACATAAAACAAACAACCCACCAAAACATACCCAAAGGCCTGCTATGCCTACACCTATGGAACAAGTGCACAGCTACCTTTGTTACTCATATCTCAACTTCAACACAATTACTAATAGAAATGTTAAGGATGAGCTTGGTAACATCACTACTAATCCTCCAGAACACTTTTACTCAATGCACCCTTTCCTATATAAGTCAGGAAACGAGCATTTAACAGGACCACAAACTCACAAATTTAACCTCTCATTTTCTGATAGTCCGGTTTCTAGTCTATTCAAAAGAGCCTTCATGCTGCTCTAAGAACAGCAGATGATTGCAGGCCAGTAGCCAACCTAGGACCTTTTGCTAATGTCTCAGAAAATTAACATTAACCAAATCCTACATGACAGCTCTCAATATGGTATCTTTATTGACAAACAGCATGGCTTCAGACCAAAGTACAGCACCACAGTAGTCATATTCCAACTTGCTAATACCATATTTAGTAACTTTGAAAAGGGGAAGCTCGGTGAGCAATGTCCTTAGACCTCAAAAGAGTATTTCAGACTGAATATACGATTTGAATTGCCTATGCGTAATAAAGCCTTGCTACGTTTAATGCTATTGATAGATAATGGAAATCAAAATCTAAACCAACAATAATCAAGTACCAAATATTGTAAAGGAGACAAAAGAACTACAGATGAGGTCTTCAGAAACCTGAAGAAGCAAACTATGGAGAAAATAAGTGGAACTTTTGGGCAAAGTACATGCAGAATAATGTTCAAGAGGACTGAAATATAAGGGAAGGCATTACATGAGCAATTTATATAATGATGGAGTGAATGGTAATTGCAATATATGCTCATGACCATGAGAACTGTGCATCCCTACTAAGGAACACTTCTAAACCAATGTACATAAGGTATATTACCACTTTTTTATATATTCTAATTGTTTTCTAACTTCTTGTTTAACCTTTTGTATGTTTGACTATGTGGATCTTTTCTCCCCGTGCATCCACTGAAAATGGACATGTATCCAGTCGGACTATCCTGGTAAACAAATGTAAAATAAATAAATAAATAAATAAATAAGTAAAACAAAATATTTACAACTCACACCATCACCACCTCCTTTTTAAAACATAGCAAAAATACTTAGGTTTCCTATTAGCCTAAAATCTTTCTTTTTCCTTCACATAGAGACTCAGTCACAAAAGGTACGCATATCTCAGAATAGCCTACAACATTTTCAACCAATTTTCAAAGAAACAAGGCAAGCCAAAATTTTTAGTGTATTACTGCAAGAGGATGGCATGTAATGGCCGTATTGTGTATCATCTATGCCTCTGCATGTAACCTAGCCAAAGCCCTGCACCCCTTATAGACAACAGTCCCTGTGCATTCCCAGCCTGTACAAGGAATTAGTAATGGAGGTATGCCCAAGCAGGTACCCTCCCCTAGAATTATCATGTGAGTCCTCCGTGCCTATGCCATTAAGTGCCAGAGCCACTAGTCAAATTCAGGTCACCTGGACCTTAGGAAGGCTTTGTCCTTCTATGCCACTGGGGCAGGCAATATTGTTTATCTCTTGCTTTTTCTTTATGATTTACTATTTTGAGGTGCTATTAATGCATCTACTCAAGTATGTGTCTTTAATTTCAAAGGAACTGTTATTTTTTCATCCTAAAAACATTAAGACATGTAGACAATGTATTCCTTCCCTAAAGGAAAAATAAGGCTGGATTCTTCACTGATGATATTTACTCAGGCAACCACATTAGTGGAACATCAATCAGTAACTGCATTTCTAAATCAGTATTAATATACCTACTTGTTTTTCTTTTTACTCTGTCAGTGGTAATTGCAACATTACTGAATGGCTCTTGAGCTCTTTGTTAAATACATCTATATATCTATACAAGCGGGGAACTTTTAACAAACAAAACTACAAAATGATAGGGGCTGGAACAGGCAACATAGAGCAACATGTGCAAGAGGCTGAGGGTGGTGAGGATGTGAATGCTGCTGATCAACCCACAGTGAGGAGACGGAGAAGAGTGTACAGACCCAGGGTAACCTACCAGGGGCTACATGAGCTGGAGATAGTGGAGCACTATAAGGTGGACAGAGACCTCCTACAGCAAATTGTTGAACTGTGCCGGCCACACCTGACACATTGAACTGACCGAGGGGAACCCATCCCAGTGGATACCAAGGTATGTGTAGGCCTAGGAATATTAGCCACAGGTACCTCCTAAAGCACAACTGGGGATATAATGGGGATCTCACAGGCATCAGCATCCAGAGTATTCTACCAGTTCCTGGATGCCATGTCAGCACATCCAGAGTATTCTACCAGTACCTGGATGCCATGTCAGTACATGCCAGTGAGCACGTATATTTCCTCAATACCCGTGAGGTGTTGACCAGCAATATGCATCTCTTCCCACAAATAGCAGAATACCCTGGGGTAGTGGGTGCTATAGACTGCACACACATATATATACATCAAAGCACCACCGGGTGATCAGGGTAGGGCCTACATCAACCGCAGGGCCTCCCCTCCATCAACTGCCAGGTTGTGTGCGATGCCCAGGGCATTATAATGAATGTGTGTGCTGGCTGCCCTGGAAGCTATCACAATTCTCACATCTGCCAACTGATGCAGCTGTACCAGAGATTTACCAATAGGGACATCCCCTAAGGTCACTTAGTGGGGGATGCTGATTACACACTGGAGCCGTGGCTGATGACACCCATCAGAAATGCACACACACCTGAACAAGAATGCCATAATGAGGCACATGTACAGACCAGACATATAATAAAGCATGTGTTTGGGATGCTCAAGTCACGGTTCCAGTGTCTGGACACATCCAGTGGAGCCCTGCAGTAATCACCAGCTACATGTACTTATATTGTTATGGTATGTGCCATGCTGCACAATATGATCCTGCAGAAACAGCTGCAGCAGGAACAGCATGGGGCAGGGCCACACAGGCCCCCACCAATGCCAAGGCCTGCACAGGCACAGAGGGACTCAGAGGAGGTGCAACTTGAGCCTGCCCCAGTAGACAGATGGAGGCATGCCCAGTATTCCCTGGCCTTGGCAAAGAGGCAATGCATAGCACATACACTGACACAGTAGGGATCCAGGGAATGACACCGCTCTCTGACTTGCACATACAGTAAAAGGGATGCCAAACATGACACTACCTGTGCTCAACCATCTATAGGGAGTGCACTATGTGCATCTGGCATAGGCAGCCCTCCAGCACCATCCTGAATCCTGGCACACCCACAAGGTTAGTCAATCAACCTACCAATTGTCAAATGGAATAGAATGTGACGTTACCTGTATCTATGGTATGGATGTGAGCATGCAAGGGAATTGGGTGGCTGAATGTTATGGCAGTAGATAGCAGACACTCATAGTGGCACCATGACATCTGTAACACATACTGGAGTCACCATAGTAGCCAGTATTACACAGGGTGACAAAACCCACTGCAGGAAATGTGCTGGGTGACATGTGTGTCCATAAGACTCACACATGCCAGTCAGGGAGGTTCACATACCCAGCAACAGTCTCAGTCAGCAGGACAGGTGTAGACAAACCCAAACAGAGCCTGTGCTATGGCCTCTGAATGATGCCTATGGGTAACCTCCCCCCCAGGCCTACACAGACAGACTACAGCAGGTCAGGCAGTGGGATGTTAGTTCTGAAGGGTAGGAAGTCAGACACTAATATTTAGGGCAACCAAAGCTAAGACCTGTAGTACACTGATATGCCTCTAGTCAGTATGATAGGTTAGAATACAGAATGAAATGGAGTACCTGACATACCAGTAAAGTCATAGTAAATGTGTGCAACTGCCAGGTGTACCTCCCATCCTATGTAGACATGTAGAAACAGTAAGGTGTGCCCCCCTATCATGTGTAGAAATGTAGTAACAGTCAGGTGTCCCCCCAATCCTGTGTAGAAATGTAAAAACAGTCAGGTGTGACCCCCTCAACAGCCCAATGTAGAAATGTAGTGACAGTCAGGTGTGCCCCCCCCACTCCCATGTAGACATGTAGAAACAGTCAGGTGTGCCCCTACCCCCAATCCATCATAGATTTGTAGTAACAGTGAGGTGTGCCACCCCCGATCCGGTGTAGAAATGTAGAAACAGTCAGGTATGTGTCCCTACAATCCTATGTAGAAATGTAGTAACAGTTAGGTGTGACCCACCCCCCCCCCATGCCTATGTAGACATGTGGAAACAGACAGGTCTGCCCCTTCCCCCAATCCAGTGTATTAATGAAGTGATACTCATTGTGCCCCCCCCCAATCCTGTGTAGAAATGTAGTAACATGTATGAGTAGATATAATACGAGTGGATCACAGATGCCCAGAGGTGGCCAAAGTAGCAGGATAGGTTGTAGCATTTGCACAATATGCAGGTCTGTATGTGTTAGGATGGTGTGTGTTTTATAATGTGTGAGAGTGGTCAGCATGGATGCATGTTGAGGTAAGATCTGGTGGCCATTGGCCACTACTGCTGATAACAAGGACATGCTGTCACAACTGCAGTAACAAACACAATCCCCACCAGTATAACACATGCTAGCAGTAAGCCATTGTAAATGTATGGTGGTAATATGTGTCATCATCTGAAAGACTGACATGGCATGGCTGTTGGAATAGATATACAAGCAGTACACAGGGGAAAGTACCCCAGACATACAGTATATATTGTGTCACTGTGAAATGGAGACACCCTTGGATTTGTACATATAGGTATGCATCACAGTAACTGGACCTGTAGTAGGGGATACCGGTGATGTTTGCCTGAATACCTGCAGATCACAAAGGAGGTAGGACTGATGTATTGGGGATCAGCTGATGTACCTGCACATGCCAGCATAACTGTAATGTCCCATGCATATCTGTGTGTCAGATGCAAGTAGTGCCCATAGTACAAATACACCCAGCCACGCAAGCACCACCCACAGGCATCTCTCTGGCAATATCCCTGCTGTGGGGAATGGGTACAGTAAGACCCCACCTTTATATGGCAATAGCGGAAGACTGCAGCATGCAGTGCAGGTGTCCTGTGCAGGTGTCTATCTAGCTGTAGCTAGCACCCTGCCAGCATCCAAACCACCTGATCAAGAATGACAGAAGGTATTGGCATGAACAACTATCACACCTACCCTGTCACCTCAGGGGAATATACTGTATGGTGTTCTGGGACTGTAGGACTGACAGAATGCAACAGCCTGCCACATCTGGCCTGCACCAACACCTAATGCCCCACAGGTGCCTGCCAAAGGCCTGTGTCTCACACGTACTGCCAATGGATGTTATGTCATGGACACTCAAATGATAACATAACACACTCTACATAAGCCATATGCAAGGCCATATGGACAAACCACAGTAACATGTCCACCATGTTCCACTGCATGAACTGTGGACCAACACTAACATACACCTGTGATATGGTGATACCCTTAGGGAAAGTATCAGAAAATGTATACATAATGTATGGAAGAGGTTAGAATAACAGAGGGGGGTATGGGAGCATGGGCAGCATGGAATGTGCAGGCTCCAACACCAAGCTATGTGCACACACTATCCCTGGCTGAAAACACATAAATGGGTGGATACACACCTGCCCATATAACACAATAGGGTAAATGCCCTGACCCATGGCCCCTGCCTCTGGCTAACCTGTGCAAATCTGTACAGCTGCGAGGCATTGCCACAGCAAGATAAGTCCATACTGCCATGTTGATGGGTGGACAAGTCTGAAATCCTCTGCCAGTGCTGTACCAAGGTGCTGAACTGGATACACAAACCCAGCACCAAGTGTCTGCAGCTCCTCCTCCAGATTGGCATAACTTGCCATAAATATGTAGGTGTCTGCCCACAATACCGGACACATCTGTAGTCACCCTTGTCCCCCAAGTCATCACTGTGAGCAAGAATGTCCACCTGATAGTACATGAGGACAGAAAACATCACTGTGTATAACAGTACACATGTCTGAATATCTCTGCTAACAGCAGTATCATGCAGCTGAAGCAGCACAGACACAATCACCTACAGTACACACTATCCCCTACACAGTTTGTCCCCATATTGCTAAATGATCAACGGATACCCTGCAGAAACTGTATGCTACCTGTAGGTGTAGAACACAATGGTCAGCCCTGTAGTACAAACTACCTGGAGTTGATCCACACATTCAATACAGAAGGGCATGCTAGGCATGCTCACACACTTAGAGAAATGAAGGCAATGTCAGCCAACATCATACTGCATGGTCATACTGGGCATGCTCACACACTTAAACAAATGAAGGCCATTTCTGCAAACAACAGTGGACCAGACATATCTGGCAATTGCAGATGTTAGTGCAAACACTCCTCAATATGCAGCACTCATGCTTTGCACACAGACTGGATAGGAATACATGCATATACCCAAGGACAACACACTATAATAAGCCAAAAGTAGACGTACACAGATGTGTGGAAGAGAGTGACTCTCACAAGGGCCCATCCATTATGAGGCCTGTCCCAGGAGCACACAGCCAAATGGCTACAACCACATGAGGTTCAGATGTCACTCACTATAGACCTTAGCCACTGGTATCTGTCTGCATTACAGACTATGTGGTGTAAGTGCTAGCTGTGCAATATGACTGTACAAGGAAGTAGTCATCTAGCAGCTGTAGACACGTACTTGTGGAATATAACCCTGTGTGTGCCCACATGTGCTGTGTCAACCTCTAGATGAATGGGTTATGGCCCATGCACACACACTGCCCTCCTCATAGCCATACTATGACAAGACTGCTGAGGTAATCCCCTTTGAAATACACCCTTGTGAAAGGTGTAGACCAGTGATCTCCATGGTGCTTCCTATAACTGTGTACTGCTGTAGTGCGATAAACTAGATAGGTAGGAGTTCTAATCCCAGACATGGCAACTGTGTGAGTGTGTGTGTGTGTGTGTGTGTGTGTGTGTGTGTGTGTGTGTGTGTGTGTGTGTGTTGTATGATGCATATGATCACATTCACACTCTCTACAACACCCATTGGCATACTGAAGCATGCTGTCCAATGTCAGACACCTCCAATTACTCTTTACCCATATAACCTCTATATGACCCCTGTGGTGCATGTGATACCTGCACAGTAATGTGTTGTGGCAATCTCACTAGTGATGAGTTGTATTCCTGGCCCTGACATGTGTATTAATGTGTGTGCATCCCTGTGAGTGTGTGTCTGTGTTGATACTGGCACCTGTTTATGTGGACAGGCACATGTACTACACCTACCGTATAGCTACCATATCCTTGTTGCAGATGCCATTCACCATCATATATATGTTTTGAGGGCTCCTCAACATGTAACCTATGTGGTGCATCTGATAACTGCATAGAAATAGTGATATCACTACATAGTCATCAGGGGTTTGAAACCCTGTGCTGGTAGGTGTGTGACACAAACATGCTTAGGTTTTACTCTCCCACCCCTCCCTGACCTGTCTTTGCATCTATCTGCCTCTTCCACTCCCTCTCTGGTGGATGTGGAGACCTACACCTGCTTTGCTTAGGCAGCAGCATGTGTATTTTAATTAATGCTAATGATCAGCTGATGGCCACTGCATGAATTGCAGCCCTCCTACAGCTGATTACATGTGGAACAGCTGTGGTAACCTTCCCATTGCCAATTGCATGGAAACACACTCCGACATGTAGGAACATCATGTTGGTGTTTGGCCTTTTCATTTACTGTGAGCAGGAACCTGTTCTGTTGTTTGTCAAACAGCATCTCAGATGAATTTGTGATTTACCTATAACAACATACACTGTGGAAACAGGGCAACATACATGAGGGGGCTGTGCCTGACCTGACTACAGACTGTAAGTGCTGCTATACTGAATTTGGAATAATGTTGGTTTAACAGGGTGTGTGTGGATATGGCTGTCCTACATGTTATATAATAACTGCCATGTCAGTGCTATGTTTATGAAGAAACCACATCTGTAGGGTCATCTGCAGACTGGGCAGTGTGTGGTACCTTTTGCTTCATGTGTTACCCACAGAGCACCTATCTGTGGACTGGAGAAGGTAGTGTGAAGATTGCAATCTGTAGATGGTGACAGCCGTGAGAGTTACTGACTTCATATCCCTCCTAGGGCATATGTTGCAACAAATCTTGTTACAACACTAAATGTATGAGGGTATCACAGCAACATGTCAATATTGACCCTGTGTATGTGCCTCCAGCCACAACTCCGTCAACCTTTGTACATATGCCATGCAGTAAGAAGTGCATATGTGCTGTACACCATAATTGGTCACATCATAACTGATTACAAGCCAGTGAGATATCAGACTGCTACACATGTTATGTATAGTAGGGGTTATATCTGATGACATCACCTGGACATTCTGTGGTTATGTCTACAGTACTGAGGTCTGTGTACATAAGGCGAACGTTGACAGTGTGTGTATTGATAATATGTACATTGGCCTGTGTACAGACTGTGGTAGATGTCATTGTTCTTGGTCCCATTCTATCTGATGTTACATGCTGCTCCACTGTATGTTACCCTATCAGCTTACATGTTTGTAGGGCCATACACACACATGTCCCATACTACAGACAGGCATCAGACCACACTGTGTAGCAGCCCAGTATATGTAGGGTTAGTGTGTGAGTGGAACATACGAGGATGGTGTTGAAGAAATAGTCCATATACTGTAATATAATGCTAGCATACCATACAAGGCTCTGGCTGTGTTCACGCACTTTCACACTGATGTACTCTGTGCTGTGACATGTCTGTAGAGCCTGCTATATATGCAAGTACATGTGCATTCCCCATTAAGAAATGTAGGTCAGTTTTGAGGAAGTCTGCCTGTAGCCTGCACAGTGCTTTGTTACATGCCTAGCAGTTTAGTGTACGTACCCAGTGAGATGTCATTCCCAGATATTTGCCACATGTACTGCTGCCAGTCCTCCCTTAATAGGCATGTATGTCATACAGAGCAGTGGGATGCTGTACAGATGTACGTCAATATCTAGTGGGTAGTATGTGGCCATGCCCCATCTGTACCAGTGGTTATTATGTGTCAGGACAGACAGGGGTGTGTGAATGCATAACCAATAGGGGCAAATTTATGTCAGTTGTTACATGTTATACCCATCTACATGGCTGTTAACATCCACATTGTCAGGCTTGGTCCACATGTCTTGCACTAATGGGTTCTGTGTACACCTCTGGACTGTCCAGAGAGTGTCAGAATGTCCACATATATTAGCCGATATTGCTGCTGTAGACCATAGGAGCATTACATGCTAGCAGCGGTACTGTACTATGATGTCCTTAGGATGCCTGTCAGTAGCCAATAGTGGACATTTTAAAAGCAGATCTGACCAGATGTGACCTCCCACACACACACCATGTCTGTGAAGACAATCCCTATTACAGTAGCAATAGTCCACAAATATACCTGCTATACACACCTGACATCCCCATGCACAGACAGCATTACAGACAGCAGGTAGCAATACCTCTTACAGGAGAACCTGCACAATCAGGTCAGCTACATATTTCTAGGAGGTTCCAGAACTACAGACAGAGTGTGAGTAGAGTTGTGTTACACTTTGTATAGTACTGGTGTTACAGAGTTTGTATGTACATACTAGTTTACCCTGGAATGCAGTCTGTCTGCATAGCTCTCAACTGTGGGCCTATCCTCTTGATGGCCAGAAGTGTGCCTATCATGTTTTGTCTGTTCACCACACAGGTCCTGTGTCAGATATTTCACAATATCTGACAATGTGTGCGTTGAGTGCTATCAGTGCATGGCTACATCCATTTATGTTACTAACATCAAATCCCTGACTGAGGGTGTATTGCAGACTATCCTGTAACACCAGCAACTTGTTTTGTGTATGGCAACAGTTTTCCACATATGGGCATGTGTTCCAGCCTCTGTCCTCCACCTACAGACCAAGCTTTGCACATATGGCATGCTGTCAGGGGTTGTTCTGTAGTGGGCTGTGAGTATATCACGTTGGCATTCCTGCCATCAGTCCACTGCTGTTGTATCCCCCACACATATGGTGGGGCTGGGGCCATATATATATATGGGCTTCACCTACACAATACATATGTACCCTTATGCACTCCAGAGGCCAGTGTATGTAACAGTGGTATATCGCCATGTATTATTGAGCCTAGGGGGGGTGCACCATAAATAAACTAGAGGCTGGTACAACATATGGGGGTATCAGGGGTGAGCTGCCTTAGGGTATCTGGATGTACATTACCATACAGTTCACCTATATTTAAATTAATTACATAAATTGGGTTAAGGCAGGCCTACTGCCTCCTGCCATGCAGACTGTACTGCAGTGTGCTTGTAATGGTGTCAGTTATGCCTTGTTATGTAACAGTTACATCCCATGTCAACTGAGGTCTTTACTACCTAGTGATTGTGTACAGAGTGCAGACAGAGGCTGCTGAACTATACACCTGCATTACTTACTGTTGATTGTTTGGTATCCTGTGGCCCAGTCTGTCTTTACTATTGTACTATTTGAAGAGCTTGGCCTGGACAGCAACAATTGTAAACATTTCCAGACCACTGTATTAGTATAACTGTTTCACAGTTGCATTACTCTGTTTATATGGCTGTCAGTATCTGAACAGCTATATGACCTGGCATATAGAACTATAATAGTACACAAATAAAGGTTTTCCATTTATGCAAACCTGTGTGTGGTGTTGTATCATATGACCTCTCTGTGGGTATATGTTGCAGGCAACGACTGATTTGTATGGGTGGCTCATACAGTGTCCAGTTGTTAAGGTGTTAACTGCAGGCATAGTGGCTGTTCAATATTGTGTGCACCTTCTACATTTGTATCTTACTGTACATATCTCTGCATGTGTATGTTTAGTTATATATATATATATATATATATATATATATATATATATATATATATATGGGTCTACAGCTTTTCATTGAATACCACGTACTCCAAAAAGAGCAATAGACCACTATCAACATCCCTAGGATACATATGCACAGACACATATATGCAGATACAGATATACGCATATATATATATATATATATATATATATATATATATATATATATATATATGGGTCTACTGTATAAGTTCGAAAATACACTTCTTCAAACTCACACAGTAGACCCTGGGTTACGCGAAAGTGCACTTTTGCGAACTCAGCTTCTACAAACGGATCGCACCACAGTGGAGGACAGCAGCAAAACGTGCTATGTCCTCCATTGTGGTGCAGTAGTTACAGACCTTAGGGTTAGGGCACGGGTCATGGTAAGGGGATAGCCCTACTAGCTAGAATTTGGAAGGTGATCCATACACATATACATACACACACACACACACACACACACACACACACACATATATATATATATATATATATATATATATATATACACACACACACACACACACACACACACACATATATATATATATATATATATATATATATATATTTATTATAAAATACAAAATAGACTTGCTAATAAAGTATTAGAAGTACATCTGTTCTATTTTCTTATTCTTATTATTATTTATTGTACTAAATGTGTGACATTGGTATTAGTGATAAATGCTATGTTATTACATTGGCATCTTAAAATAGTTACAAATATCGGTAAGTTTTCTGCTGCAGTCTGATATCAGTAGTTGACTTGCAAACTGTTTTTACTTAAATCTTAGAAGCTATGTCTTCATAAGATTCACACTAGGGCCTGTGATTTTATTTTGCTTTAGTTGTTCAGTTTATTATGTTCAAATGAGGAATGAATGTAATTGATGCATATTATGAAAGAAATTACTATGGTAGGGATAGGAAGTCTTGCTCCCATTTAATATGAGCAAATTAATGGTTTTGCATGATGCATAAATGGGATAGTGTATGGTACACATTAAATTATGAGGTTATTGGTTTGGGAATAATATAAAAGTAGTGTAGTATGTATTATAGTAAACAATGGCCATGACAGCTTTCTTTCACTGTGTACAGAGTGATGGTTTGGTGGGACTTGGTTCATTTGGTATGGAATGTCTGGGTGTGAGGTATGTGTAAGCAATCAGGTTTGTATCAATACAGAAGTAGAGTAATATATGCAAAGTTAATAATAGCAGTCAATTGTTATTGTTTCTACTGTGCTGCTATAATATCTGTATTGTGCTGCTAAACTGCCATCATCATTTGTTTCTTCTGCTGCACTACTCAAATGTGCCAGTAGTATTATCAGTTTTTAGCGTTGTTCATTTTGTAAGGATCAATTGGTCAATATTATTCTGAGCAGCAAGTAAAACTTAAAAGGCAATTGCAATGACTTCTTTATTTTCAAAAGAACACATTTAGCTAAATATATTACAGTAGATGTACTGATTTTTTTTATTAATTATAAACATATGTACCATTGTAAGGATTT
Source organism: Protopterus annectens (assembly GCF_019279795.1). NCBI lineage: Eukaryota > Metazoa > Chordata > Ceratodontiformes > Protopteridae > Protopterus > Protopterus annectens. The sequence goes on from NC_056728.1 coordinate 1,553,505,374, forward strand.
AAAACTATCCACAGACATTTTTGTTAATTATAAATATTTCTACCATTGTAAGGTTTTAAGACTGTGCACCTAATTACAGTTTAATTATTTATGCTTTATTTTTATTATAATTATGAGGGGATGCAAAAAGAATTACAACTGGAAAATAATTGTATTACAAATATGTATTGCAGCTATCCTGCAATATACATTATTCTATTTTGTGTGTATTATTATATAAAGACATTTTCCATTACTTTCAATTAATATGACTTATTGAACTATGGTTTAGTTTATTTTTATTGGTAACTTCCAACAATTTGTAATACAATTGCTTAAGGTGCTTGTAATAACAGCAGTTCAAACTTGTATTAGAGTTATATACCTAAGTTGTAATTGATTTCCATAATTAAAGGCATAGCATTCATCTTTGTCACTGTGTGTTTTGTCTTAGTTATGTCACCGTAGTACTAGTTAGAACTAAATAATGTTTTGTACTGAATAAAGTGTGCATCTTCTTATGGTGATTTTCATTTCTTTTCTTTCTTATTTCTGACTGTTATTAGACAAAAAAGGTAATGAATTTATTTTGTCTTGCTGGCTTGTTGTATTACAATTAACTAGGGAAGCACTTTTACAGAATAATTGTACAACTAGTATTCATGTAACATCATGTTACTCTTTGATTTCTATCTGTGCAACATATAGGGAAAGTGGTACAAGTCAGTGCACTAATGACACATGGCAAATGGATGGAAAAATATAGTTTTTCAAGTGGAAATCAGATAGTATGCTTTACCATTACAATGGCAGTATCACTGTCTTTTGCAACCCACTTTGTAATAAACATATTGCTATTCCACCATACTCATTTGCCTATAACACAGTAACAGTGGGTGGCATTACTTTTATTCTAAGGTGACGCAGGTAACTAGTTTGAACAATACACATAGTGGCTAGTGTCTTACTATACCACAAAACACTTTTAGAGGTTCATAGCTAAGTACTAAACTATTTTAAGCCTAGCAAGTATGTCGTTCACTTTGTTGTATAAAATAAAAATGATTAAGTGCTTTTGTTTTTTAGTTTCAAAGAACTTCAGAATGAAGCACTTTACAAATAATTCTCATTAAATAATAACACAGACACTACCAATGAGCAATTAACCAATCCCACTTAAAACACATATTCATCAACCAATGAAGCTAAGTTTTCTAAAAGATGTATTACCTCATTCTTCAGTACAATTCTGAATAAAGGTAATAATTATTTACTGTACCGTTAAATTTTATTTGATTTCAAAACCAGGGTTATATTAACACTTTTTTTTTTTCATTTAAGCAGGGATATTGTGTAGAATTCAACAATATTTACCCATAAGGCCCCCTACTCTCTAAATATTTATTTTTATTTATTTAACTTTTGTTTACTGGGAAAGTCTGACTGGGACAGAGCCCATTTTCAGCAGAGGCCTGGGGAGAAAAGCTCCAGTTACAGAAATATTTACACATAATACAGTTAAAAACATACAGGAAAACGTTACTTTTGCTACATTTATTGAAATGCAATCTAAATATATGTGGCATTTGGTACAGAAGAGTAGGAAACAGTAGATTAATATTAATGCATTAACATATAGTTTTATTTGTAAGTTGATATGTTCATAAATAGCATATAGACACCAGTATAGTCTATTGTTTGATTGTGGGCAAATTCTATAACTGACAGTGCAGTATGCAGATGGAAAAGGACAATATGTAGGAATAAACTCAGGCAGGGAAAAGGTCAGTAGGAGGAGGAGTAGATAGTGACACAGGTCTAATGAGGGTGAGGAGAGGAGTTGTAAAGTAATGTATGCAAGTAGTTTAGAAGGAGAAAAAAAGTGGTGAGGGACAGGGTATAGACAAGTAGAAGAGGGAGAGACCCTGCATCGTAATGTGTGAGGAGGAATATGGGGTAGTTGGGTATTGATAAACTGAGCATAGGAGGAGGATTTAGTCAGGAGTAGTGCAAAGACAAAGCCATTTATTTTTGAGGACGTTCCTGAAAAGATTTTTAAATTGAGGTGTATTGTCAGAGGCTATGATTGGTTGGAGTATGCTGTTTCAGACTTTGGAAATATAGCTAGTGTAAAGAGAGTCACAGGCGGCATTATTGGTTTAGGATACTTGTAACAGAGACTTGTTTGAAGATTGGAGTACTCAAGCATTTGTGTAGGGCTGGAATAATTGCTTAAGAGTGGGACTTTTTTCTGGATGATAAACCAGCATGTGGTCATTGAGGGGTTAAGTATAGGTTAGGTAATGTGGTAGCTCTAGCCAATTTAGTTGTTGTTAGAATTGGTAGCGGAGTTAGCGATTTTATTGTAGTAGGTCTTTAGTTTAGTTTTCTTTAGGTTGATAAAGATGGGGAAGTGTAAAGTAGAGTGGAGAGGAGGTGTGTTCTGGTGACTACTTGTCTTGTGCTGTCAGTGAGGAAGGGCTTGTGTCTATAGAGACCCCTAGCCTTGAGTGTGTCTTTTTAATAGTTTGGGATAGCTGTAAATCAAATTTCAGATTGCTGTTTATTACTAGAACTAGTAATGTTGCTTGGTCTTCTGTTGATATTATGGTATTGTTGGAAGATACTACTTGGAGTGTAGTTGTTAGGTTGTGTGCTTTACTGGGGTGAAAGAGCATGAGTTTGGTTTTGGATGGATTTGGAATTTGTTGAGCTTCTGTTAGCCAGGTTTCTACTGCTATTAAGGACTGTTGTGCTTTAGCTTCAATCTCTTTTATGGTCAGTGCAACACAGATCACAGTGGAGTCATTAGCATATTGGACAATGGAGGCTATAGAAGTGGCCGTGTGAAGTCTATTGGTAAATATAGTGAAAAGAAGAGATCCTAGAACTGATCCTTGGGGAGCACCCATGGTAACTGGTAAAAGGGTTGGGAGGTTGTTTTGCCATTTGACAGATTGTTGATGGTTACTTAAGTAACTAAGGAACCATAAGAGTGAAGATTGGCTGAGTTTTAGTAGGGAGAGGTCATTACGTAGCTTTGGATGATAAACAGTATCAAATGCTTTGAATAGGTCCAAGAAGATGAAGGATACTAGATTTCCATCATTTTTATGTTGATTGATGGAATTGGTAAAGCTGAGCAGTGCAGGTGTAGTACTATGATGTGGCAAAAGCCATGTTGTGTGTTAAAAAGGAAGTTATTAGATAGAAGGTAATTGAAGAGCTGCATATGATTGCATTTTTCTAAGATTTTGGAAAGGTGTGATAAGATAGCAATGGGTCTATAGTTGGAAAATTTTGTAGAGATGCCAACTTCATGAAGAGGGATTATGTAGGCTATCTTGCAGATATGAGGAACATGTTGTTCAGTTATTGTGCAGTAGAGGAGAATAGAGATTGGATAGGGGATGGCTTCAACAATTCGTTTTAAGAAATCAGAGAGCAGGTTGTCAGCGGCAAGTGTTGTCGGCTTTCATTTTAAATTTAAAAAGTAGTTTTTTTTATGGTTGCTGCTTGGACAGAATTGAATGAGAAGGAGCCAGGTTCATTCTTGGGTATAGTTGGGATAGCTAGAGGTGCAATTTTGTGGGTCTTAGTAAAATAGAGTATAACATTTGTAAAGAATGAGCTGAATTGTGCAGCTATGCTTTCATAATTATTAGAGGTAGATGGGGTGGAGTGGAAGACTGGTCTGGTTGAAGGAGTTTACTTATGGTGTTCCAGAACTTTTTAGGCTTGTTGTGGTGCATTCTCCTGTATAGTTGTGTAGTATGAGTTTTTATCTAGCTTGACCTGGGTTTTGGCATTATTTCTAAGATGTTTATAGTGGTATTGGTTAGGTTGATTTTTATTGGTGAGCCACAGTGTCCAGGGTTTATCTCTTAGTTTGTGTAATTTTTTTGTATCTTTAGAAAACCATGGGGTGAAGTTAGATTTTACTTGAGTAGTTCTATATTAGGTTAGGCTGTTTAATATGTCAAATAATTTAGTGTTGAAATATTTCACAGCCATGTCTAGGGGAAGTGTTTTGAGTGAGTTCCAGTCATATTTTTGTAATATGTAGTTAAAGGTTTCTGCAGTGAAGTTTTTTTGTTGTTGTTGTGAATATGTTGATAGTATTTCTATGGGGATGGAAATGGTGTTTAATTATGTATGTTGGTAGGTGATCAATAATGCTATCCGGTAGACAGCTGGACTGTTGGGCTAGGTCAGGTTTGTTAGTTAGAATCCAGTCTAGGATCAAGTGTCTTTTGGATGCTTTGTCTATTCTAGCTGTGGATTGTATGACCTGAGTGAAGCCATGCAGGTTGATATGGCTAATGGAGTTATCAGAGTTATAGGAATAACAGTTAGTATTAAAGTCACTCATTATATTTCCTTGTGGGAAAGTTATGGAAACCCAATGTAGAAAATCCTTGATTACGTCGGGGTTATTGACAGGTGAAATGTAAATACCAATTATATTTAGCTTTTTATTTTGGTTTATTTCACGTTTTGAGAAAGTATTTCTATATTATTTAAGTCAGGCATGCTTGGTTGAATAAGTTGTACCTTTATACTTAAGTTGTACCTTTATACTCTGTTTGTATAGTATGGCTATACCCCCTCCATGCTTGATTTTTTTCTGTCCTTGCTATGTAAATTATAACCTGGAGGGAGTATTTCATTATTGGTAATTATAGGTTTCAACCAAGTTTCTGTTAGAACTATAATATTTGGGGAGTAAATTGATAGGTTAGCATGGAGTTTGTGCATTTTATTGGCTATGCTTCTGATATTCATGTTAAGGAGCAGGAAGTTAGCGATGGTGGGAGCTGTGAATCTCTGAGTACTTGGTGGAAAGTTGTATGGTTAATGGGCTGCAGCTGCAGATATGGAAGGCGGGACTAGTTTATGACCAATGAGGTATGGACAATTATGTGTGTTGTACGGGTGTGTATGGATGATGTATTGTGATGTGATTGGGAGAGAGTATCTGGAGAGTGGTTCGGTAGGTATAGGCTTACATGTAATGAGGGTGGGTGGGATTATGGAGTAGAGTAGGGGACAGGAGTGAGCCCAAGCTGAGTGATGGTGAATAGAGAGGGAAGAGCCTAGTACAATAGAAATACCATGAGTACAGAAACAATCAGTAACCCATAAAAACTAAGACCACTAGTTTGGCTCGAACAAGTTTCTTATGTGAGAGAAACAATGTCTTTAAACAGCAAAACCCCATAAGTAAATAGCTAACTGCACCTGAGGGGATAAAACCTGCTGGATGCACAAGTATCACTAGATGGCTAATATAAGGCAGTCTAAAGGCTGTTTCTCAGCATTCCTGTTGCTATTAAGTTACATTTGTAAGAGGGGTAGCTAACTGTGTTGGTAGTATGAGGGGAAGGGTGCTCAGGGATATGGTCTTGGCAAGGTGTGCATGCCACTTAATACATTAATTTCACAAGAGGCAAAGCAAAATGCAATTCTTTCTGTGGAGTAAGACAGCAAGGATGTACTTTCTGTGAGGTTTTACTTTCCCAGTATAAACAATTCACTCTCTACAGGAGAGGGGGATGAGCAGCAACAGAGGCAAGGTAGGAGACTGTCCCAATAGTTGAAGAGACTATTTTCTGTCAGGTTCTGCTTTCCCAGTATTAACAATTCACTATGCAGGACAGGGGGATGAGCAGCAGCAGAGATGAGGTAGGAGACTGCCCCACTAGTTGAGGAGATTATAGGTATCGGTTCACTCCTTTATTCTGGTTGTGCAGAGCCACTGAGAAGCAAAATAATCTGGCAGGATTGCCAGTCTTTACCACCGGGAACTGCAAGTTGATATTAAATCCACCACAAGAGAGCACCAGCTATAGTAGGACAAGACACTTGCAATGCTGACCAGTGCCCAAGAACAAATGTTGGGGAACCATGATGGGAACCATGATGGACCCCCGCTGCTGGAGTCACAGCAATGCAGCGGCCCAAGTACCTCCACTTTCATTTCTTTCCACTTTTTCCAATATATTAAAAATAAATTTATTACAATTAATGTAATCAATTGTATGTTTATACAATGCATTCCTATCATTCTTTTTAATCAGATAAACATATTCATAAATCTTCAGGGCATGTTCAGTTTTTCCCACAAAAAATGCCTCACAGGTAGTATGTTGTACGACATAAACCACCACTGTTGTGTTGCAATTGTATTTCCCTTTTTCTCCAACAACCTTGGGGTGTTTCCCAATTGTAATATTTTTTTTCTCTGTAAAATATACCAACACTGTGAACATGCCCTGCATTTTTCATTTCATGCTCTTTCTTCTTTTTAAAAGCCACTGTTTGCACTTTTCTAATAAACTTTTGAGATTCTTCCCTTTCTAATAAACAAAACGATGGTATACTAACACATTTACTATGTCTGCCATACAAAGTGTTGCTATTGATGGTGTAAAGCTAGAAGAATGCAGCGTTAATTCAGTATGGTGTGGAGCAACATAATGTGTACTGCAGTATTACTGTTTCTGTATAACAGGGAAAATAAGTATCTTGTAGTAGCTTTGCATTTTTATAATTTATTGCTTCATGATATACATTAATATGTATTGCACACAGATGGGTTATGGTTATTGTATATCAAGCAAAATGATCTTTCTTATACCTATAACTGAAAGTGGCTCACATCCAGTTACAACACAAGAGCAAGTCCAAAATATAGATAAAAATACTGCACTGATGGTTTCTGAAAATATCCCTGGATGCATCTTAAACAGCATGAAGCACAATTTAGCCAGCCTCCCCTAACAACTGTTTAAACATAGCCTCTATACAAGTTTTGTACCAAGTGAATGGAGAATTGCTGCAGTCATTACCTTGAGTAAGGGAGGACATACCACAGATCGAGACAATTACAGACTTATAAGTTTAACCAGCCTCATATATTCATTCTTAATGAATGTTTTATATCATGTCTAATTTGTTATAAATTGTTTAAACTGCAGATATTTTTATTTTATTTTTGAATATTGTAAAATTATTGTTCTTACAATGTTTTGTAATAATCTGCAGCTTTTCTCCTCGGGCGTCTGCTGATAGTGGACTTCTTTCCAGTCAGACTTTCCTGGTTATCAAATATCAAGAAAGAAAGAAAGAAAGAAAGAAAGAAAGAAAGAAAGAAAGAAAGAAATATCATTAGGCATATAGACTCCACACTCATGAGTTTGAATAATATCAAGGTGACTGTAAGCTATTTATCCAGTGCCATCATCCATGATATCACAGAGGTCCTAGCATCTCTTACATCAGACAAGTATTGCTATGACCTAGTAACAATGAATGACCTGAGTTGCACCATACTGAAGGACATGATGAGAGATGTAATGAAACTTAACATGACTGTGTTAGAGGCAAGAAAGATACTAGTCTTGAATAGTATAACCTTCACCAGGAATGATGCATATACACCTAGACAAGATAACTGGCTTTAGCATTTAGCCAAGTAGTTGGTATCATTCTAAGGGGATCCATATGTGTTAAACTGGGATGAAATGGTAGATAACATTTCCTAATTAAACAGGGATTGCTTACACCTTTCATGACATGGCATACTCATACTGGTTAAAGCCTTTGCTGTCCCATAGTGCTTTGGTTAGCCATACTAATGAGTCCTACATTGCAAACTGAAGTCATAATTTGGACATCACAGAAGCACTACTCAGTCCTAACAGTGTAACTAAAGCCAAACAAGAACTCAAGGTCTTTCTGCCACTTGAACACATTCATGTCTATGTAGCTATTGAAACACAGTTTCAGTACAATGACAGCACTCCATCTATATCATGGTTGAGTGTCTGTTACACCTTCAAGCCTTTGAGTAACTGCAGAGGAGTAGCTGAATTTGTTAGAGACACTATTGCCTCAAGTCAAATTGCCCACAATCATAATCTGGAGTATCAGAAGATCCACATCACCCAGGTAAATATATGCCCATGAATCTCATCTGTTGACATAATCATAGTTTTTCAAAATAAAAGTTAAAACGCATCATGTTTCTAATTTTGCCAGAATTTACTTTTCTTCTTATACACTTCAGTGCTTTGTATGAGAGTCTCAAGAGAATCAGTGTGCTGTTTATATACATTAACAGTGTTGAGAACTTAACAAAAAAGATAAAAAAGTTAATATCTGCTTGTTGGTTTCCCCAGAGTATGTGAAACATGTTGATTCCTCTTCTAGAAGTATTAATTTCCCAGTGAAGGATATAGTTGTCTAACCCTTCATTATAAGGTTAGGAATAGTTATCATTGTCAACCTATCCAAATTGTTTGAGTACAACTGTGTATGACCGAAAAAAAAAGATAAAGGATAGCTAGAGATACACATATGCATGCATTCACATATCTGGATTTATGTATGGATGTACTTAGAAATGTAGAAACAACTAAAATTTGACTTTGTTAATGCTTTTTTTTATTTTGTTAATGTTGACACAAAAATAATAGAAAACAAATAGTTGACAGTCAGTTGAGCATATTATGTTCAAAGGACAAAGGAGCAAAGTTCAAAGGACAAAACCACCACCTTAACAGGTACAAGCATGCAAATTCTGAAGGTAAACTACTCAATGCTAAAGTCTAAGCCTTAAACTGCACTCTCTCGAGGCACTCCTAAAAATGGAGAACATCCATATCTGTGCAGTAACTGAGACCTGGTTCAAGGCTCCAGGGAGCACCCGTGCAATACCAGGCTACAACTCTTTCCACACTTTTCAGCCACCAAACCAGGACCAAAACACTAAAGGTGGAGGAGTGTCCATATTCACCAAGGATATTCACACCACCAGGCAAGTTGCCCAACACAATGAGTCTGAAATTCTCCAGGTACAACTGACATTGGGTAAGACTGCAATCTAAATTGTAGCTTGCTACAGATCCCCCACCATGCCCCAAGATTCTCACTAAACCTTTCTAAACATACTGGAAAATATTAAGGTACAACCGAACACCCTAATACTGGGTGAATTCAACTACCCTGCCATTAACTGGGAAGACTACTCATGTACCAACACCTTTGCCCAATGGTTCGTGGAATTCAAAATTCCAACGCCATGGAAACTAATCCATAGTCCCACCAGGGGCTCCAATATCCTAGAACTGGTCATTACCAACATGGGAAATTGATGCTCCACACCTATGGTCACCCCCTTGTTGGGCAGGTCTGACCATAAGCTAATCACCCTTAACATCCACATCCCACCCCCACCCCACAGTAAGGAAACCGCCATAAAAAACTACTCCAAAGCCAACCTCGTGCTACTCAAGTCAGAAGTGACAAACTTCATGACACCCATGCAGATGGGAACTGAAAGTTCGACTGCTGAATCCTACACTAAGGCACTGTATGAGCACATCCACGCATGCATGAATCGTGCCATCCCAAATAGAATCAAGATGCTCTCCTCCAAAAAAAGGAAGCCAATCTGGTGGTCCCCTGCCATAAACAATCTTTACAACAAAAGGAAGAAACTGTTGCAGAAAAGAGGAAAATCCCAGGATGCAAAAAACTCCCTTACCAGCCTCAGTAAGAAGCTGAGATCCCCTCATAAAATCCTCCAAAGCTAGTTATGAAAATAAAATTGCCAAAGATTCCAAAGACAGCCACAAGGCAATCTATAACTATGTCAAGAATCTAAATGGCAATGCTCAGATCTGCTCTGTGCTACAACAGAATGGCATTAAATATACTGATCCCAAGGATATTGCCAATATCCTGGCAGATCAATTCACTGCCAACTTCACCCCCTTCTCACCCCCTAAATAGTCCATCTCAACACCAGAAGATTGCCAAATTCCGATAATAACAGCCACACAGGTAAAAAACTGCAATCTCCAAAGCTAAGAATACAGCGTCCATGGGACCAGATGACATCCCGGGCTGTGTATTACATGAACTACAAAATGAACTGGCACCTCACCTAAGTGTCATGTTTAATCATAGCCTCACCTCAGGCTTTGTGCCCACTGAGTGGCACACAGCTACAGTTATCCTACTCCACAAGGGGGGATCCACCTTGGATCCCAGGAACTACCACCCCATCAGTCTGACAAGCCTGCTCTGCAAGGCTATGGAATGAATTACCATGGAACTTATAAACAAAGACATTGGCAACCTTCAAACACTGGACACCATCCAGTCTGGGTTCGTGAAGGGCCGATCTTGTCTTCTGAACCTGACTGACTTCTTTAAATCAGTCTCCAGAGCCATGGACGAGGGTAAGGTGGTCCACACAGGAATCATAGATAGACTTACTAAGCTGGGCATTAATCCCTACATCACTCGATGAGTTGCCAACTGGCTTACTGACAGAACCCACATGTAAAAGTAGTCAACTCCAAATCCAGCTCCAGACAAG
>NC_056728.1:1553520742-1553588831 GCF_019279795.1 Protopterus annectens
TCACAATGACAGGCGATTAATGGGCAGTAGGATGACTGCTGCAAGATGTCATACATATCATTTGTTGCTAGGAAACACATTTTAATGTATTGTGACTTATAGGTACAAACAACTGTAACCAGTCTGACTTAATTGAGTAATAACAGATGAATGAGTCCAGACAATGATACTTACATATCAGTAGTATAATGCCTCACAAATATTTACACTGTTTTCCAGGTAACACAGGTTTAAAAATACTCACAAGAGTTGTCATTCTGGTGGCAACTACAAGAATTAAAAGGCACATGAATGTATTCAGTAATGACTGTCCATTATTTTCTATTAACTTATTTACTGAAAGGTATGCTTCCTGTTCTTGGCTCACCTCTGTGTGCTGAAATGCATTTGATTTGTTGGCAGAAAGGTATGACATCAGAACGGCATGACTGCAGGTAACCCAGAAAAAAAAAAAAGAGAGAAAGCGAAGGGGTAGGGTGAGATAAAAAACAAAGAGATTATCAGAACCATGACATGTCACATTTGTGCTTAATTACTGTAAATATCCTTTTCTTATTTTAGTAGCTATAGAGCTTTCACAATCCCAAAAAATGTTGTGAGTTCTTATACATAATCCTGGGAATATGCAGATATTCTATATATGTTTTTAAAGATACTACAGATTAATTTAACAACATGGCATTAAAAACAATATTGCTGCATTTGAAATTTAAAATTATACTTGTTGAATGGGAACTTGCAGATTACTTGTGGGAACTGAACCCACACAATCTGAATACACTATTATATTTGCCTAATGCAACTACCAACAGCTACAGAAGAAAGCATGCATGCCTGCTGTTACAGTTAAGACATGCATGGTGAACTCGATACTGATCTATAGAATCACAATGTATTTAATACATTTAGAGTCAGTTGTGTTGGAGACATACCCATTGCCTCTTTGAGTTGCTCTAGCCTCTCAGCACGTATATCCTTGTTTGATGTGATTTCATTTCCAGCTGTAAAATAACGAATGAGGGAAAAAAAGATGAAAGCATTATGCATACCAGTCTTGGCTATCTACAGCATTCCATATCATTTCAATTTGCTTGATCTGAATACTTACGCAGTTGGGCGATGTCAGCAGTTTGAAAATTATGCAGCCACTCATCTAGACGTGCCTTCTTGAGTCTGTTAAGGTTATTGTATTGGTGCCTAAACTGCTCCCCAGTGTGTGGTATGGCAGTTGCACTAGACATAGCCTTAGCTAGGCTGTTCCAAACATCATCCTTGTACTCAGACCTGATATTGTCCCCCTGCAGCAGCCCACATCTGTAGCACTTCAAGAGGAGTGCAACAATATTTCCGACTAGTCTGCATTTCATTTCTGTACCCTGAATTTGGCACCACCCTTCCCATCTTCTGCTATGTCTGCAAAAGTTTTCCAAGAACAGTTGCAATAGTTTCCCGACAATTTTTGATATAGCATTTTACAAACAGTGTGCAAACATGCGCAACCATGCCAACAGCATTTGCACGATGGTAATCAAAGAAAAATATTGCCAAACAAAGACAAGGGAGTTTATGAAACAGCAAGGACTTTCCCCATCAACAAAAATAAATAAATAAATACACTGAAAATGGATACACTTGTTAATAATAAGAGCTTGGGGAGATGGTACATACCTCATAATGCAATCTGTTTTGCAGTTATACTTGAGTTATGGGAGGGGTGTAGATAATTATCAATAAATTATAATGTCCATCAGAGATATGCAAATACATTTTTATTACATAATCATTATCATGCTAAACCAGTTACCCACATAATACATATGATACCTACAAAAGTTTGTGTATGCAAGCAATAATGATATCTTTATGTCACTCAACCTGATATACATAGCTATTGGTATGAAGTATTACTTTCATAATCAAAGTTTTGTGAAAAATTGCAGTGGGACATCCTTACTAAAAAGGGGAGCGTGTCAGATTTGAACCATGGCTCACTTACATTCGACTCATGAAATTACTGCATTTGCACCAGGTGCCAGAGGAAAATCTCTGAAGTGTTTTTTCCATACTCAGTACTGTCTGGGGTGCTGACAGCCATGCATTGCCACTGAACCTGATTGCATGAAGGAAGGTGAACCAAATTAAATTTTTCACTTTTTTCCATAAGTAGTGAACCATGTTTGTGCATTAGTAGGCAACATGCAGATGTACAAGGCAATAGTGAAGATATAATATGTGTGTAAGTACTCATTATGACTCTTCCTCACTAAAAATAGCTGCTGTGGGAGTCCAACCCTGCTTTATGTATTTTTTTAGCCCAACATAGTTACAGCTTGTGCCACAGAGACATGGGGAACAGGTGGAGTTTCTGCAATCATTACTATCCATGCTGCTGACCACCTCACAATGCTGTTAAGTTGTTTGCACTCTATAAAGTGGTTGAAATTAAATTTTAAGTGAAGTGTAAATGACACAGCAAAAACAAGCCAACAGCAAAATAAAGGAATGTGTTGTCTGGAACACAGTGGAAAGCCACCAAGAAAGATTAAAACAAAATTTAATGAGTAAGAATACCCTTACCACCGTATTCACAAAATAATATTGGTGGATCAAGGATTAAAGTACTTTTCTCTCCTCAAAATTTCAACCAAGACTTCAGCAGAATCAAGGAAATGTACATCATAATCTAGAAGAAATATGCGCCAAAATAAAAATAAAAGATCTATAAAGAAATAACAATCATATTATAACTTGCTGCCCTAAGTTTTAACACAGGTATAATTGAAACAGATTGATTCAAACCAGGTCCTATTATTACCTGTAATCTAAGCTGCCATAATAACTCTTTGTATTCTAACCTGGTTTCCCAGGCATCCCTTTGTGGATTAAAATCTACTTTCTCCAGAATACCATATTTAAACTGGGGACAATTCAATGAATGTTTATAAAAAAATATTATTAGGGTTGGCCTTTTTAATATCACATAAATGTGCATAAATATATTTCCTGTAAACTCATGTTCATGTAAAATTTTTGTAAAACTCATGGACTTTTTTGAGAGGGTCAAAATAGGTGAGGCCACCTCTACAAACAGGCCAGTCACTAGTGGAGTCCCCAGGGCTTAGTACTGGGCCCACTCCTTTTTGACATCTATTTCTCTGAAATGGAAGCAAATTTTGAGGGTTTATGGCTGAATGCATTTGCAGATGATTGCAAGCTGAGGGTTATCATTGAAACACCTGCAGGCACAAGCTTGCTTCAAGAAGGTCTATCTCTGACTAACAAATGGTGCCAAAACCATCGTCTTAAACTCAATGCCTAGAAATGCATAACTGTACTCTTTGGGAAGCCAATCATCCCAACTACTTACGGGATCTGGGTATGCACGTAGACAGTAGCCTTACCTTTGAGAATCATGTGGTCATAGCAGTGAGGAAATCCTTTTATATTGCTTATAAGTAATGGCATGACATCTAGGTCCAAACGGGTCATTATCGCACTGCACTCCAGCCTTATCAGACCAACCATAGAGTACAGTACTCCCTTTGGTATGTACCTGACTAGGCATATGCAGCAACTAGGGTGACCTCAGAGGTTCCTTACAAAAAAAACACCTTAAAGCCTTTTCCCTCTTGTCAGTCTCCTCTAGGTTGCCAAGGGGCGATCCATGACTGACTTACAATGCATCTGCAAACTCCACACTTCTGAAACTCCTACATATTTTTAAGTCAAAGAGTTCCAGAAATACAAGGTCTGGGGACCTGAATTTTGTCTGTGACTTAAACTGAACATGCTGGAGAGACAGATATGTGTTTAAGAGACTACCACTCTTATGAACCAGGCTTCCAATCCATGTGAAGCTGAGTTTGTCTATTACCCAGTTTAAGGGCAACCTAGACCAGTGGAATGGGAATAGGAAATTTACACCGGGCCTGGCACCCATGCCTGGCCCTCAATGTCCTATTTAGATACAGGATATCATTATTCTTTCTGGAAAATGTGGCTAGGCTTAAAAATCATCCTCAGGTTGTCAGCTTAGTAACAATCTATGAATCTATGAAACCGTGACTTTAACAGCCTAAATCCATGCACTATGATATTGCTTGTTTGAGCATGTGCCTCATTATAATATTCATCTGTGGGAGTGTGTGCATTTCTGATGGATGTCATCAGCCATAGTTTAAGTGCATCCCCTGCATCCCACAGTAAATGACCTTGCAGGATATCACCCCTGGAAAACCTCTGGTAGGGTTGTGTGGTGTGCCAAATATGTGATTCGGAGGAACTGCCAGGATTGCCCACACACACATTCAGGATGATTCCCCTAGCACTATACACAACATGGTAGTTAATGAAGTTGAACCCCTGTCTGTTGAAGTAAATCTTTTCCTGTTCTCCAGGTGGTGTTTTGATCTCAATGTACGTGGATCTATGGCACCTAAGACTTCAGGAAGTGTGCTATGGGATGGAAATCCTGCATACTTCTAGCCTTGTTCTTAGGCATAGGGGGGAACATATAGTCACTGGCATGCTGTAGCATAGCATTCAGAAGATGGTGTAGGATCCAGGATTCTGATACCTGTGATACCCCCAGCATGTCCCATGTGGGTCACTGAAAGGTTACAGAAGCATATATTCTAAGTGTTACACATACCTTGGTTTTCACAGTTATTAGTTCCCCTTGGTTTGCCCTTGCCCTCAAGTGAGGATGACAGAGGTTGCAGAGTTTCTGTAGTGTGTCTTTATCCACCCTGTAGCACTCTTATATTTCCATCTCATGCAGACCATGAAAAGTTAAATGGGGTCTAAATACCCTTTTCCTCCTTGCCCAAGGTCTAGCATCAGTAGCAGAGACGAGTCTGTTGCACATACACATGCAGAAGAGGAGCAGAACCCCCTAACATTGTTTCTTTGCCGTGTAGTAAAAGGTTTTGGAGTACAAACCAAAATGCTACACAAAGAAGTGTACACGATTGCTTTATAGTTTTGGAATAGTTCTGCCATCTTGGATTAGTTGATTAGCTTCTAATTCACCTGCTTTTTCAGTAATTAGCATGCCACAATATTTACCATGTTTGCACAGCTTACATATCATGTAGAGCTGCTTACTGAATAGAAAACAGTGAGGTGTCATCTGAGCGTCACACCACGACATGCACACAGTTTCAGCAAGCTATATAAGGCTTATTGAATCCAGCCTTATGTGTTTACTTTCATCAGGAGGTCATTTTTTCTTTTTTTTTTTTTTTACCTGTTTGGGTGCTTAAACTATTTGTGATTAGGATCATGGAATGTTCTTAAATCTGACTTTTTAGTGTTACTGTAGAAGATGCATAATTATGTCACCATTTGGATTTCTGTTTTTCTTGTGTTTCTTTTTAGGATTATGGCTGGACTTCAAAGTCTCGCATTTCTCAAAGACTTACTCCCGGATTTACTATTCCTTAGGAGCAGGATGGCAGCATGCCATGCATAGTAATGAGATGCAGAGCCTGAGCTCCTAATCTTACATGGAGCTTGTAAGAGTGCTAAGAGCGTGTCTGAGCGCAGAGCTCTCAGAATATACACGCCCCCGCAATGAAGAAAAGCAGAAAGGGGCAAGAAATGAGCGAGACTCCTCATAGGTGTCCTCATATCCTCACCAACAGTTTCCCTCATGTACAACAGCAAAGGTATACAGAAATAAAATGAAAAAAAATGTTTTTATTTTAAAAATCCAATTAAAGCTAACCGTAGGTGCACAGGTGTGCCCATCGCTTAGCTACGGTTTATGCAGCTTAAATGGCTGAAGAGGATAACAAGGAAGATATATGCAAACAAAGCAGTATACCAATAGTATAGTGGGCAGTATATTTGTCTTATGAGCAGATATTCCCAGTTTGAGTCCCACTGCAGCACATTCCATTTTCCATGGCAAAGCACGTTATGACTAATATTTTTGTTGCATAACCCACTAAATAACATATTTATGAACTGGAGTACTGCAGTAAATGCACATGTGAGATGTCAGTGTCATAATGAATAAATCACTAGTAAGCAGGTTTAAGCACCAATAAGCAGTAGTAAGCATATTTAAGCACTAGTAAGTGAGCTTAAGCCCATTTGCACAGTGGTTAGCAATGCGCACACAGGTTAAGCAATTCTGAAGCTAACTCTCTGTAAGCATATGTAACCAGAGGTTAGCATTGCTTACCCTCACGCCAACCTGTGCAAACCCACTTACAAATGCTCAAAAGTACCTTTATCACTCTGTATCCAATGGCCTTGTTCTGCCCATCAACAAAATAAACAGCCATGCAGGTCTCGAACCCAGAACACTATACACCACAGTCATAGTAGTTAACCACCAAGCCATCAGAGAAGTATAGAACAATGAGGCATCAGCAAACAAGTCTTCACCATAGTAAAACCAACTTGAACCTGTGAAAGGAATCAGTATACAGACATATGTGCCTTAACCCACTACATAACATAAATATGTGAACTGGAGTAAAGCAGTAAGCCCAGAAGTCAGGTGTGATTGTAATAGAGTGTTGAAGTCCCCAATAAAACAAAAGGACCCCATACAGTGTAAGTACACATAAATTATGGATACCAGGCATACATATAAGGTGTAATGGGGTAAGAATGAGGTAAGAAAGATTTATTTTCAATCTATCTGCAAATATACAGAACTGAGTATATTTTTTTGGTTTTAGAGTTTGCACTGTTAATTGTTGCTTAGACCTCTGCTAAAACTGTTTTGTCCCACCTATCCTCCCTATTTCTGGCTTGTAGTTTAAATTTGATGGCTTTTGCAGTTGCCTGGCCCACTGTAGATTTGATCTGGGACAATCCCCCAGTCCCATATCTTTATTACCTTCTACCTAATAAACTCTTTCTGCACTTGCTTTTAGTCCTTTTTAATTTAATTGCATTTTTAAACTGTGTTTGGTCTAATATTGCTACATACTTAAGTGTGCTAGCTTGCACTGCATTTGAATTGTTTTTACTGCTGTTTTAGCTACTTTTCTGTAACAAAAAAAATACTGTAAGCATGTTTCCTACCTTTCCTGTAACTAGTGTTCCAGATACAGATTTGCTGTATCCAGGACTGTATGCAAGCTTCTGAGCCCAAGTCTTTCTGTGTTGGAGGGAAGCCTTCTAGCTTATCAGTGGGAGTGGTAAGCACTAGGTAACCTGTCTACCACCTAAGGAGTGGTTTTGGCCCAGAAATTGTAGTTATTGGCCGTTTGGGCAATCTTTTCCATCTCTCTCAACTTTCTGATTCGAAAGCCTACATTTGCACTTGTTTCTGTCCTGTACCTCATCTAGTGCAGATACAGATTCTTAGTTTTAGCACTTAAATTTGCTTATTCATGCTCAGCACTTGTTCAGAAATTGTAAGCACTAAATAAACTACTAATTCCTATAGCACTCAACCTTCCTTATTACCTAGAAGAAAACAGTTTTTGTATTTACTTTTCACACTTGCTTAGAGAAAAACAGCTCTTGTACTCACTTTCCTCACTTATTTAGATGAAAATAGTTTTTTTATTCAGGCATGTCCAAGGGTCAGCTCCCAGTGTTCTCTCATGTCTATCTGATGAATCTGGGCATCTTGAGGCAATGTAGAAATTGCCTCATGTGCACAGACAACCCTCTCCTCCTACCACCCAACACTGCAACCTGTGAGAGATGCACTTATCTAGCCAAACTGGAGGTAAACTTCTCTCCAACCAAGACTGAACTTGACAGTCAAGAAGAGAAGGTAAACATTTGCACCACACTACACTCATCACATAGTCTCACTAAATCTACACCACCAAAATCCACACATAGTAGCACAAAAACATTTGTGGAGGCTCTCAATAATAATCCGTCTAAGCGAGACCTCCAAAGCAGAAATGCAAGCAACCCCCATCCCCCAACACAACCCAAATGACATATAGCCCACTGACTCAGTGTGCCACTCAACCACAGCAAATAAGGCAAAACAACGTACCCAACACACTAGTCATAGGTGACTCTATAGTCAGGCACACTGATGTCCCACTCACAGGGCTAAACAAGGAGAAGGTTACTGTCAGCTGCCTGCCAGGATCCACCGCATAACCCACGCACTCAAGTCACTCCCTAACAAGTACAAATATGACTCTGTCATTGTCCATGTTGGTGTGAATGACCTGAGATGTACCTCCCTGGACTACATGAAAAGAGACATGGAAGAGCTCTCTGATCTTATAGCCGAGGCAGGTATGACCATATGCCTGAGTAGAATTCTGCCATCACCCAGAATGATACTGCAGTAGAAGGACAAAATTATTGACTTCAACAATTGGCTAAGTCTCTGGTGTCATTCTAAAGGGATCCAGTATCTGTCTGCTTGGGCTGACATGGTCGACAGACCACGATGCTTTGCCACAGATGGCCTGCACCTGTCGCCCCTGGGATTCCAGATACTGGCTATGACTCTTGCTGCCCCTATAGTGCCTTTTTTAGACAAGGTTCAAATGACAAATTCACCACAGATGGCCTGCACCTGTCACCCCTGGGATTCCGGATATTGGCTAAGGCTCTTGCTGCCCCTATAGTGCCTTTTTAGACAAGGTTCAAATGACAAATTCACCACCATAACAGGAACAGGCAAGCAAAAACTGAGGGTAATGTTACTCAATGCTAGAAGTCTAAATCTCAAAATGTACTCACTTGAGGCACTCCTCACTTGAGGCACTTCTTAAAATAGAGAACATTGATATCTGTGCAGTGACTCTGACCTGGTTCAAGGCTCCAGAGAGCACCCCTGCACTACCAGGCTATAACTCATACCACACTTTTCGGTCATGTAACCTGGACCAAAACACCAAAAGTGGAGGTGTGTCCATATTCATTAAGGATATCAACACCTCCAGGCTAATTGCACAGTATAATGCATCTGAGGTTATCCAAGTGCAACTAACTCTGGGCAAAACTACAATCCAAATTGTAGCTTGCTACAGATCCCGCACCATGCTCCAGGATTCCCACTCCTCTTTTCTTGATGTACTGGAAAATATTAGGGTTCAACCAAACACGCTAATAATGGGCGACTTCAACTACCCCACCATTAACTGGGAAAACTACTAGTGTACCAACTCCTTAGCTCAATGCTTTCTGGAATTCATAAACTCTAATGCCGTGCATCAACTTATCCACACCCCCACCAGGAGCAACAATATCCTAGACCTAGTCATTATCAATATGAGTGACCGGTGTTTCACACCTGAAGTCAACTCCTCGTTGGTCTGATACAATCATAATCTAATCACCCTTGATATCCACATCCCACCCTCACCCCCATTAAGGAAACCATGGTAAAAAATTTCTCCAAAGCCAACTTCATGCTTCTTAAGACAGATGTGGTGAACTTTATGACACCCATGCAGATGGACAATACAGTTACAACTTCTGAATCCTACACAAATGCACTCTATAAGCACTTACATGAGTGCATGGATCGTGCTATCCCAAACAGAACCAAGACGCTATCCTCCAAAAAAAGGAAGCCAATCTGGTGGTCCCATGCCATAAACAAACTGTACAACAGAAGGAAGAAACTGTTGCAAAAGAGAGTAAAATCCCATGATCGGTAGACCAAGACCTAGTCATTACCAACATAAGTGACCGGTGTTCCACACCTGATGTCAACTCCTTGTTGGTCCGATCCGACCATAAGCTAATCACCCTTGATATCCACATCCCACCCCCACCCCCCATTAAGGAAACCACAGTAAAAATTTCTCCAAAGCCAACTTCATGCTTCTTAAGACAGAAGTGGTGAACTTCATGACACCCATGCAGATGGACAATATAGTTACAACTGCTGAATCCTACACAAATGCACTCTATAAGCACTTACACGAGTGCATGGATCGTGCTATCCCAAACAGAACCAAGACGCTATCCTCCAAAAAAAGAAAGCCAATCTGGTGGTCCCCTGCCATAAACAAACTGTACAACAGAAGGAAGAAACTGTTGCAAAACAGAGTAAAATCCCATGAGTGGAGGAGATCCATGGTCAGCCTCAGTAAGAATCTGTGATCCCTTATAAGATCCTCCAAAGCTAGCTATGAAAACAAAATCACCACTAATTCCAAGGACAACCACAAAGCATTCTTTAGCTATGTCAAGAATCTCGATGGCAACACACAGATCTGCACTGAGTTACAGCACAAAGGCAAGAAAATTACAGAACCAATTGATATTGCCAACATCCTGGCAGATAGGTTCACTGCTAACTTTATCCCACTCTCACCCCCTAAAGGGCCCATATCTATACAGGAAGAATGCAGAGAAAATGTAATCACAACTACTCAAGTAAAAGCTGCACTCTCTAAAGCCAAAAACACAGCATCCATGGGACCAGACAACATCCCAGGCTGCATTTTACATGAACTTCAGAGCAAACTGGCTCCCCACTTAAACACCATGTTCAATAATAGCCTCACATCAGGCTTTGTGCCCACTGAATGGCACACAGCAACAGTTATCCCACTCCACAAAGGGGGAGCCACCAGTGATCCTGGGAACTATCGACCTATTAGCCTGGCGAGTCTGGTCTGCAAGGCCATGGAAGATATCATCATGGAACTCATAAACAAAGACATTGGTAACCTCCAAAGTCTGGATACCACCCAGTTCGGGTTTTTGAAAGGCAGATCATGCCTCCTGAACCTGATCGACTTCTTTGAGGCAGCCACCAAAGCCATAGATATGGGTAAGGTGGTTCACACAGCCTATCTTGACTTCGCCAAGGCTTTCAACACCATCCCCCATTCTGGAATTATAGCTAAACTCACTAAACTAGGTATAAATCCCTACGTCACAAGATGGGTTGCCAACTGGCTCACTGACAGAACCCACACTGTAAAAGTTACTGACTCCAAATCTGACCTCAAACCAGTGACAAATGGAGTACCACAGGGTTCAGTCCTGAGACCTCTCCTGTTTAGTATCTACTTCTCTGAAGTACAGGCTAACACAGAAGGCCTCTGGCTAATGAAGTTCGCAGATGACTGCAAACTAGGTGCCATAGTCAAGTCCCCAAATGATGTGGACATCCTACAGAAGGGCCTCACTGAGACAGATGCCTGGTGTCAGAGCCATGGCCTCAAGCTCAATGTCAAAAAGTGCAGTGTCATCCCCTTTGGTAAAAACTCTGTACCCATGAACTACCACATAGGCAGCAATCTACTTAACACCAAATGTGTGATAAGAGACCTTGGGACCCAGATGGACAGTAGTCTCTCTTTTGATAGTCACATCACCACAGTAGTCAGGAAGTCATTCTACATGGCACACCTCATCATAAAAGGGTTCTCATCCAGGAAAAAATAGGTCATTTTTCTCCTCTACTCGACACTCATTAGACCCTTTATAGAGTACAATGCCCTTTTTGGAATGTAACTCACAAGACATCTGCAGAAGCTGGAAAGGCCACAGAAGTGCCTCACAAAGAGGATTACTGGCCTCAAACAAATGCCCTACACTGACCGTCTCAAAAAACTCCAGCTTTACTCCATAGCATATCACCTTCTATGAGGTGATCTATGCCTAACATATAAAGCTATGTCAAACCCAGAGCTGATGGACATGCTACACCTAAAGAAATCCCAGTCGCTCCAATCTACACGCTCTAGGGACCTAAACCTTGTTACCTCAATAAACAGGACATGCTGGAGGGATAGATTCCTGTCCCAGAGACTTTCCATATTCTGGAACAGGCTACCCATCTATGTCAAGCAAAGTTCTTCATTAGCACTCTTCAAGAAAAATCTTGATGAGTGGATGCGAAATATGAAATAGACCCCGGGGATCACTTCTGTGTCTCTGCTCGACAATGGCACAGGAAAATAACTTTCTTGGGTGGCGTAAGCCAGGGAACCTTGTTGGCTAGGCTTACATAGTATCTACCTATGAACCTATAATGAATAATAACTCAATGCCAAAAAGGAATTATAATGCAAAGTCTAATGTAAGCAACGCTAAGCATTGCACAGGCCAGCTTAAGAGTTGTAAGCAATGTGTAGGCCAGCTAACTCAATGTGCCCAGTGTTTTGCCACTTTAAACAATGCCAACCCTAGGTAAGCAGGTTTGCTCAAAGCCTAGCCTTTTCAAAACTGGCCAATCACGAAAAAGTGCAGGAAATCGGCCCTTCTTAAACCCAAGAGGTGGGAATACATCTCATAACTGGTTGTAGCTTTCCTTTGTAGGCACAATGGCAGTAAGGGGAGAAGGTGTGTGCTTTCGGGTGCAGTGCTGGTGCATCCAGGAGTCCAGAGTCATGGCAGGACTCCTTGTCAAAGACTATGATCAGAGACCAGTACCAGGGCTCCCATTTTAAGGCGGAGGCCTGGGACCATCTCGCCCATGACCTCACCAGTGCCACTGACATACCCTGAACTGGTGAGCAGGTCAGGAATTACTATGCTGACCTGAAGTGATGTAAGGGGGACCTATTGGACCAATGGATACAAGAGGTTAGAGCGGCAGGAGATGTTCCAGTTGTGTGTAAGTATCACCCCACTATGTGTGTAATAATTGCCATCTCAAGTATATCATGGATAGGTATGGCTAAATAGTCCTGTTATGTCCCCCACAGCTGCAATGGAGTGGGCCGCAAACCAGGAGGCAGACGTCAGTTGCCTGGTGAGGTTACAATGTGAGGCAGGTCAGTAATACTCATGCATTTACTGTCATAGGAAATAAAACTAAAAGTAGTAGTAAATCAATTGCCTGTATAAAAACCTGTATTGTTCAAGGCAAGTACTGCATACACTGGAGAATATAGCAGAAAGAGTCTCATATACTATGTATATAAATAAAAGCGTAACAGCCTGACAATAAAGGTCTATCTGCTGGACTGCATGTATATACTCTGATATCATATGGTAATGTAGATTTGTAGTCATGTAATAGTACTGTTGTATTAAGCACTGTTATCCACACTGTGCACCATAGTTTGAATGTGTAGGAATGCCTGTATATGACTGGTGTAATCCCCAGAGGCCATTTAGCACAACTGGGAGACATAGACAGAAAACAGGGAAAATGCAGACAACAAAACTGAAATAGCACATGAAACTGAGATGTGAACTGTTGTTTTGTTTAGCACCACACAGCCATGGTTCGAATCCTGCAGTGGTAGTAGTCTGCATACAGAATCATCCCCCACAACTGTACAGATATGGCTACAATGTCCAGTAAAGTGGCCCATATCTGTTGCCTATCAACCTGTCCCCTTGGGAAATCAGTGGGATGACCCCCAGACGTATAGGCAGCAAACAGGAAATTCAACTGATTGACTCACATCTATGAGAACAAAGCTGGCACACTAGCAAATCCCCAAAACCTTATGAGACTAATAAACCATGTATGTCCCATTTACACCCCAATTTGTCAGGCTGTGGCCAGAGTGTGCACAGTAAAATACTGAGATGTATGTGCATAATAGTAATGTGGAATCTGGTACTGTGTGTGGGAACAATCAGGTAGAGCTAACAAACATTTCTCCCACAGGTTTGGCAGATGCCAACACTGTGCCCAGAAATACAAGAATGATACCCTGTACTGGTACTGTTTACGTTGGTATTTTATGGCATTGCGACTAATGCAGTTGCTCTGAATAATGAGGTATTACACATCACTATCGCCCACACTGTCCTACAAAATATTACTGTCTAGGAGATCTTTATAAGAGTGTTGTAATACAAGGTCAGAATGCAAAAGCACAGGGGACTAATAAGACAGAAAGCAGATAGGAGATATGCAGCAATATCTATATAGCAGACACAACTGTGATGGACAGTGTTTAAGTTGTAGCAGACACAGCCATGGTCTGAATCCTGGGAGTGGATGTAGGCTGCATACAGAATCATACTCCACAACTGTACAGATGAGGCTAGAATGTCCAGTATATGGGCCCATATCTGCTGCCTCTCCCCCTGTCCCCCTGGTAAGTCTGTGGGATGATCCCAGATGTGTAGCCAGCAAACAAGGAATACAAGTGATTGTCAAACATATATGAGAACAAACCTGTCAGTGTAGCAACCCCTGAAACTGTTAAGAGAGTAATATTTCAAGTATGTCCTATCTACACTCCCATGTTGTCAAGCTGTGACCAGAGTGTGTACAGTAACAGAGTGAGATGTATGTGCATAATACTAATGTGTAATCTGGAAGTTTGTGCGACAACAGTCAGGTAGTGCTAACAAACATTGCTCGCACTGGTACATCGGATATGCACACTGTGCTGAGAAATAAAGACCATTATAACCTGTACTGGTACTGTTCACTGTGGTATTGTAGGGAATTGTGAGTGTTGCAGTTTCTCTGAATAATAAAGTATCACTAATCACTGTCACCCACACTGTGCTACATAATATAACTGTGTAGGAAAGCATGTATATGTGTGTGTCAGGTCACTAAAGGTGGAAGAGGACAAGATTCTAGATATGTCCTTGCACACCAGCATGCGGTCAACACTTGGCCAGAGGCTGTGCAGAAAGATTTGGATAGCTATGTGCACAACATCATCCCGTTATCCTGGAGTATGTCTAGAAACAGTTAGTTAGTGTTAACAAACATTCCCTTCACAGGTATACCAGGTAAGAGGTGCATACTGCAGGTAAAACTAGTTCATGTGTAATGATGATGACAGCCATATCACTGTTCAAACTAAGGTATAGGGTAGTGTAGTAAGACTTGTAAGGTACAGATAGCACTGACTAGGAAAGTAAGGTGGACTGCAGGAATATACTAGCTGTTAATTGACATCTTTCTGCCTCACCACCATATCTCCAACAATAATCAACATACCCACCCCAACTGGTATGTAATGACACCTATGTTCTGATAATGTCCAATTGTTTGATAAATATTTTAATTGTTCCCATGCATGTGCTATACTGGATTATTCCAACATTGGTGGCATGGAGCCATCAATGTACCTGCATGCTGTTCTTATTACCACTGTGGTCCCATATATGCATGTGTCCTGTTTGCTATGCAACTGTTCCATATCTGGTGTCTGGGTTAATGGGAATATCTATGCATGCTGTTATACCTAACCCTGGAAGGTGTTGGCTACTACTAACCCACATATGATGATGAAATCTAAACAGTATAGCACACTTTTGAAGGCCAGTACCAGCGGGCCCACCTGTCCCACCTCAGCTGGCCATGGAACTGGGCACCAGCATGTCTGGGGCCCAACCGGGGACCACCCTGTGCATTGGTCCTGCACCACTTTCGGGTGGAACTGCCTCAGGAGATGGGGCTTGCCCCCCCTTGGAGCAGGCACAGACAGACACCTGTCACCCATCTCCATGTCAGGGTTGTGGTGTGTAGAGAGATCAACCAGCAGCTTGGTGATCTTCTATACCAGTTAGAGGGCCATGTGTCACAACTAGAGTGTCAGTCTGGCTCTGAGACTCAGCCACATGCACAGCCACCATTGGGGCTGTGAAGGTGCAGTGGTGACTTACCATGGATGGGGAACTCAGTCCCACTGTTTCCACTAAGGGGCGCATGGGCTTCCAACACCCCTCCCCATCAAGCTGTTTACCCCCCACGTGTCATATACCGCCCCTGTATGCATCTTGTTTGTCTTGTCAGTTAACCTACCCAATCTACCTACCCAAATATACCTACTACCCCTCCCCACCATACCACTCTCACCTAAAAAAAAAGGGCAATCTGTTCCCCCAAAAAATGTTCTCCCCATACATAGCTGTCCATTTCACACACTTGTCCTCTAGACACATGTAATCTGGTCTAATTGGCATTGTTTTCACCACTTTCCTATCAACCCCTTTTTCTTTTCTTTTAAACAAATTAGCACGGGGTAACTGGCCGTAAGCACTTTTAAGCAGCAGTAAGTGGGTTTAAGCCTGTTTGTGCAGATGTAAGCAATGCCTACACTGGTTAAGCAATTTAGAAGCTAACTGAGTATAAGAAAATGTAACCGTAAGTTAAAAGTGCTTACCTTCTCGTAAACCTGCGCAAACCCACTTATAACTGCTCACTCTGTATCCTATGGACCTTGTTCTGCCCAGCAACAAAATAAACACCTCTGCTAGTCTTAAACCCAGGACCCTGTACACAATAGACAAAGAGATTTAACACTAAGCCATGTCAGATATACATAATCCTAGTGTATTCACAAACATATCATGCAGCCCAGTCATTCAAGTAGTACAGAGAATGTATTCCAACATGTAGATGCATGTGTGTGTGTGTAAATATTAATATCTAAACAAATACAACATATCTATATATGTAGATATATATATATATATATATATATATATATATATATATATATATATATATATATATATATATGTACATATATATATATGTACATATATATATAAATATATATGAACATATATACATGCAAATGCCTACATCTATGGATATATATATATATAATATATATATATATGTCTACATCTATATGTCTAAATATATACAGTAAGTTATATATATGTAAGCAGATATATATATATCTATGTAAGTATATACGGACATAGTTATATTTATGAAAACTCCACAGAGAAGCAGCCTCAGTCCAGCATGGCACACAACCCATGTTTATTAATATTATGAGTGCTTTCATTTGGTACAATACCAAACTTCTTCAGAAAAACACATGTGAAACAAAACATTCAACTGTTATATTTTAAAATTCATCATGTGATCAATCACCTGACCCAATTCCAACACTAGTCATGTGGTTTGCCCTACAAATTACTTAATGACATGCATATTTTATATGCTATAAAGCTTAATTCATTGTTACATGAAACGTTTATGTTAATAAAACATTATTTTACATATATTTTAAAACCATATTCAAACATAAAACCAGACAAAATTAAAAAATATTTAATAGTTATTTGTTAACTTCCCTGCCTTACCTATCTATTCAAGCTCTTTAACTTTAGTATGGAAGTAATTGAACAAACATCATTTAACCCAGGTAATACATATGAATGGCAACATAGTTGGAAAACTAATTCACATGCTTCTAATTTCAAAGATGCAGCCCCCCCCCCTCTTCTTTTTGGATTTGGTCAATAATCCTGAACTTAAACCAGTGTCCTGGATGTTCTTTACATGGTTTGCTAAAGCATTTTCTAACTTTTCTTTCTTTATAGCATAAAGCTGTTCATAAAGTCTCTCTCTCAGTTTCCTATCTGTCTTCCCTGTGTAGAAACTGGGACAATGTTGGCATAAAGCTATATAAACAACTCCACTAGAATTACAATTATATTTATGTCTTGTCTCATACTTTCTATCTCTGATGGTGAAAGAACTTCCTATGTCAATGTACTTACAATGAAGGCAATATTTGCATTTGAACATGCCTTTAATTCTATTATTAGGTAAATCCTGAATAATTAAAATGTTCTTAAAATTCAATCCTTTCTTAAAAACAAAATTTTAGTTTCATATTACTAAACTTCTTGCAAACTGTGTTTGTAGCTAATAAGGCACAATTTTTATATATAATATTTGTTATAGCTAGTGCATCTGTGCTGAAAGTAGTGATGAATAATAAGTTGTTGTAAAATTCAGTATTAGTTACAGTATTACCCATGTTTATGTCATTTAAAATAAAATCCTGAGCATTATGCTCACTCAAAATTGCTTTATAGACTACTTGTGTTCATTTATTCACTACTTCAATTCTTATCTCATTCACAAAATTGTCCAGGTATCCCCTCTTAATAAACATAGAAGTTAAGTTATCACATTATACTAAAAAATCTATTTCTATTGTGACCATTCTAGCTGCCCAAACAAATTGCCCCTTTACTACTGACTTTTTTTGTTGTAGGGGATGTTGACTTGTATAATGAAGAAAATAATTTGAAAATGTAGTTTTCCTAAAAATTGTAGCTTTATAACTATTACCTTCATGGTCTTTTGAAAGTTTCACATCTAAAAAAGAAAGTTCATCTTTCTCATATGTGTGAGTGATCTGTAAAAAAGTTGTAGTGCTATTTAAATATTGAATAAATAAATTTACTTCATATTCACTACCATTAAATAAAACACAAACATCATCTAAAAACCGTATGTAAAATTTTATCATATTAAAAAAATTGTTGGTGACATTAATTATATACCTGCTTTCCCATTCAGTTAACACCAAGTTTGCATAACTGCCACCACATGGTGACCCCATGCCCGCTCCTTTTTTATGCAAATAAAATTTTGTGCCATACAAAAAATAATTGTTGTTTAAGATAATATCTAAAAGTTCCTCTATGTTCAACAACTCAAGGTTTACGGCTCCCCTACTTCTTAATTTTGAGCAAACCCATTCAACACCTATTTCATGGGGTATACATGTGTATAAATCTTTCACATCAACAGTTAAAAAGGCATATTGTTCACTGCATGTTAAAGCATTCATATAATTCAAAAAAGACCACAAATCTTTGCATATATGTGATTCTTTGACTATGTATTTCTTTAATATACTATCCACATATTTTGCTATTATATATGTCAAAGATTGTCTACTATTCACTATGGGTCTTAAAGGGGGGGTTCTATAAATCTTTATGGATCTTCGGAATCCCAAAGGTCACTGGTATTTTTGGTGCAGGCATAGAAAAATAGTTATATACTTTCAAATCAATTCTACCTTCAATAACTAAATCATCAATGCCCAGGTGAGAACTGCTCTCTCCAAGGCAAAAAACACAGCATCCATGGGACCGGATGGTGTCCCCGGCTGTGTGCTCCACGAACTCAATGAGGAATTAAACCCGCAGTTAGGACAGCTGTTTAATCTTAGCCTCACCTCAGGATGCACTCCAAGGAGTGGCGCACGGTGACTGTGGTCCCACTTCATAAGGGCGGTGCCTCCACCGACCCTGGAAATTACCATCCCATTAGCTTGACAAGCCTTATCTGCAAAGCCATGGAGAGGATCATAATGGAACTCATAAATAAAGACATAAGGAACTTGCAGACTTTGGATCCATCCCAGTTTGGCTTTGTCAAAGGCAGATCATGCCTCTTAAACTTGGTTGACTTTTTCGAAACAGTCACCAAGGCCATTGATGAGAGCAAGGCAGTCCATACAGCCTACCTCGACCTGGCAAAGGCCTTCGACACAATACCCCACTCAGGTATCATCGAAAAACTCATCGGCTTAAATGTAAACCCATACATCACAAGATGGGTTGCAAACTGGCTAAGTGACAGAACCCACAGGGTCAGAGTTGTTGGCGCCATGTCAGACTCAAAGCCTGTTACAAGTGGTGTCCCACAGGGCTCAGTCCTGGGACCACTCTTGTTCGGCATCTACTTTTCTGAAGTACAAGCAAACACAGGAGGGTTATGGCTGACAAAGTTTGCAGATGACTGCAAACTGGGTGCCATAGTCGAAAACACATCTGACACAGATATCCTTCAGAAGGGCCTCACAGAAACGGATAACTGGTGCCAGAGCCATGGCCTAAAGTTAAACGCCAAGAAATGCATAGTCATACCCTTCGGGAAAAACAAGGTTACCCCTAGCTACCATATAGGTGGCAATCCACTGAGCACAGAAGAAGTCATCAGGGATCTGGGGACCCAGGTTGACAGTAACCTTTCGTTTGACACTCATGTTGCCAAAGTAGTTAGGAAAACCTTCTACATTGCCCACCTGATCATGAAAGGATTCACATCTAGATCTAGGGAGGTCATCGTCCCCTGTACTCATCACTCATTAGACCTATGATTGAGTACAATGCCCCATTCGGAATGTATCTGACCCGACACCAGCAGCAGCTGGAAAGGCCCCAAAAGTTCCTCACCAAAAGGATAAAGGGTCTCAAAAATATGTCTTATGCTGCCAGACTGAAAGAACTCCAGCTCTATTCAGTCGCATACCGCTTGCTCAGAGGTGACCTGTGCCTGACATATAAGGCCATGTCAAACCCAGATTTGATGAATATGCTTCACCTCAAAAAATCTAGATCCCTCAGAACCACAAGGGCGGGTGACTTAAACCTTGACATGGTTATTAATAGAACGTGCTGGAGGGACAGATTCATCACCCAGAGACTCCCTATGCTGTGGAACAAAATCCCGGTACATGTGAGGCAGAGCACCTCACTGGCCTTGTTCAAGAGGAATCTTGACCAATGGATGGGAGATCGCAGATATACCCCAGGGATTACTTCAGTGTCACTGCTTGACAGAGACACAGCAAAATAATAGGCATAGTTTTCTTCAAACTAAAGGGGTGGCGAAAGCCACATAACTATGGGCTAGGCTTATAAATGCCCTTGGGCAGATAGCCTAGTATGAACCTATGAACCTATGAACCTATGAACTAGTACACATTTTAATTCTTTTATAGGCAATATTTAACTGATTCAGTGAAATCAATTCATAATTACTTTCATCACTTAACATCAATGCCATTCATCTTTCATAATCACTTTTTTCCATGAATACCAAACCACCTCCCTTGTCAGGTTTCATAACCCTTACCCCACTGAATTTCAAGTAGTTTATTAAATCATATTCCAAGGCAGACATATTTTATACCTATTATGTCCCATTCCATCACGAGTGAATACATTTCTAATGTCTAATTTACATATTTTTTCGAATGTGGAAATAATTGGAGCTAAAGGTGGATTATAAGTGCTTGGAACCACAAATTCACTTACATTTTCATTTTGATGGAAGATTAATTTAAAATTAACCTTCCTTGTAAAAAGCTTTAAGTCAATTAATGCATTTGCAATGTCTCCTCAGTAAGTCGAAACAAATGACAAACCCTTTGATAACAAATCAGCTAGCTGGCACTCAATTTCAAAGCCTGAATAATTATATATGTTAAAGTCAAGCTCAGCATTTGTTATTATTTTAACATGTTCCTCACCTTCCAATTCAGTCTCAACTATAGTAGCTGGAATACCTAGTGTTTTGGCTATTTCTGATGTTGTCGTCAGTTCTAATAGTTGTATCTCCTGTTATAACCACCTTGGTGAAAATCCCATTGATTACTGTTCTGGTTACTTGAATTTGCAGGATGCTGGTAATTTGAAGTGTTAGAATTACCATTATTCTGTAGTTTCCATTGAGGGCCGTTCCTTCGGTTCTGGATAAGTTTGCTTTGCTTTAACACTCCAGGTCATTTTGAGGGTTGTTGAACCACTGTAGCATATCGTCACTGTTTTTGTCATCTTCAGAAAACCCATTACTAGGATTTGAGCTGTTTATAGCTATATCACCTCAGTTGTTCCACTGTTGAGACAATGGTGGGGGTGGATACACTGAACCATTACTATATTTTATATTATCACGTTCTAATTTTTTTATTTTTAGTTGCTTTACATTTTAAAATTTGACTGTCAGTGCTAGAAAAAATATGTGAATACTCGTATTTGTATCTTGCAAAGTCTTGGTTGTTTTTATTTTGTGTATCAATAATGTTTATTTCCCTTACAAGGGATTCAACTATAAGCTGATAGTGCTTTATTAACATTTGCATCAGTTCAAGTCCTTGCTTATCGAACAATTTTATTAAGTCCAAATGAAAGGGGGAATTTCTTAATAACCCAGTTGGGTAATGCCAGATTCTAAGTCCTTTAGGTACTTGTTGTCTCCTTAAACACTCTTGAAAATATGAAATTTCTAGTTGAAGTTTTTTCAACTTCAAAGATTTGTAGTCAAGGATATCTAAATTGTTGGCTGTCATATCCGTTGAAGAAGAGCTGCCTAAATTACTTGTATTGAATATATTTTCTGTTTGCAGGGAAGTTGGTGCATTTAACCATTCACATAAAATAGGTGCATCAGTAACTGATTCATGTCCATTTTGCATACCTTGTGGCATAGCTCGTATATTCGTTTCCTGAGAGGTACGATTTTCATAAGTCTGAGATTAAGGCACCCTGCATTCATCTCTATTGTTGCTTATCCCACTGTCCATTTCTCTTGGGCAAACTAACTGAGTCAATTTAACAAGATAAGATTCTTGATTCATAGTAGTATCACTTTCATTACTATTAATATTGTTGTTAGGTGTACCGATAATGCCTTCTGTAGCCATGCTTCACACCACCAAACAAACTTGGAAATACATTTTTTTGGAAAACAAACCACTGAAAAATCCACAGAGAAGCAGCCTCAGTCCAGTACAGCACACAACCCACGTTTATTAATATTATGAGCACTTTTGTTTGGTACAATACCAAACTTCTTCAGAAAAACACATGTAACACAAAACATTCAAATGTTATATTTTAAAATTCATCATGTGATCAATCACCTGATCCAATTCCAACACTAGTCATGTGGTTTGCCCTACAAATTAAAGACATATATATGTTATATGCTATAAAGCTTAATTCATTGTTACATGAAACTTTTATGTTAATAAAACATTATTTTACATATATTTTAAAACCATATTCAAACATAAAACCATACAAAATTAAAAAATATTTAATAGTTATTTGTTAACTTCCCTGCCTTACCTATCTATTCAAGCTCTTTAACTTTAGTAATTGAACAAACATCATTTAACCCAGGTAATACATATGAATGGCAATGTACTTGCCAAACTAATTCACATTCTTCTAATTTCAAAGATGCAGGTCCCCCCTCTCTTCTTATTGGATTTGGTCAATAAGCCTGAACTTAGACCAGTGTCTTGGATGTTTTTTACATGGTTTGCTAAAGCATTTTCTAACTTTTCTTTCTTTATAGCATAGAGATGTTCATAAAGTCTCTCTCTCAGTTTCCTATCTGTCTTCCCTGTGTAGAAACTGGGACAATGGTGAAATGGCCCTCAATGGAAACAACAGAATAATGGTAATTCTAACGCTTCAAATTAACAGCATCCTGCAAATTCAATAACCAGAACAGTAATCAACGGGGTTTGCATCAAGGGGGTTATAACAGGAGATACAACTATCAGAACCAATGACAACATCAGAAATAGCCGAAACACTAGGTATTCCATCTACTATAGTTGAGACTGAATTGAAAGGTGAGGAACATGTTAAAATAATAACAAATGCTGAGCTTGACTTTAACATATATAAGTATTCAGGCTTTGAAATTGAGTGCCAGCTAGCTGATTTGTTATCAAAGGGCTTGTCATTTGTTCCAACTTACCGAGGAGACATTGCAAATGCATTATTTGACTTAAAGCTTTTTACAAGGAAGGTTAATTTTAAATTAATCTTCCATCAACATGAAAATGTAAGTGAATATGTGGTTCCAAGCACCACCGTGTGTGTGGGGGATACAACAGCAGTGGACTGATGGCGGGAATGCCAGCATTATATACTCACAGCCCACTACAAAACAACCCCTGACAGCCTGTCATATGTGCAAAGCTTAGTATGTAGATGGAGGACAGAGTTTAGAACACAGGCCCATATGTGGAAAACAGTTGGCATACACTAAGCAAGTCACTGGTGTTATAGGATAGTCTGCAACATACCCTTTGTCAGGGATTTGAGGTTAGAAACATAAATGGATATTGCCATGTACTGATAGCATTCAACACACACACTGCCAGTGAAATATCTGCCACAGGACCTGTGTGGAGGACAGACAAAACATGATAGGCACACCTCTGGCCATCAAGAGGATAGACCCACAGTTGAGAGCTATGCAGGCATACTGCATTCCAAGGTAAACTAGTATGTACACACAAACCCTGTAACACCAGTACTATACAAAGCATAACACAACTCTACTCACACTCTGTCTGTAGTTCTGGAACCTCCTACAAATATGTAGCTGGCCTGAGTGTGCAGGTTCTCCTGTAACAGGTATTGCTACCTGCTGTCTGTAATGCTGTCTGTGCATGGGGATATCAGGTGTGTATAGCAGGTATATTTGTAGACTATTGCTTCTGTAATAGGGATTGTCTTCACAGATATGAGGTGTGTGAGATGTCACATCTGCTTTTAAAATGTGCGCCATTGGCTACTGACAGGCATCCCAAGGACATCATAGTACAGTACCGCTGCTAGCACGTAATACTCCTGTGGACTACAGCAGAGATATTGGCTAATATATGTGGACATTCTGACACACACTGGAAAGTCCAGAAAGTGTACACAGAACCCCTTAGTGCAAGACATGTGGATCAAACCTGACAATGTGGATGTTAACAGCCATGTAGATGGGTATAACAAGTAACGACTGGTCTACATTTGCCCCCATAGGTTATGCATTCACAAACTCCTGTCTTTCTTGACACATAATAACCACTGGTACAGATGTTACATGGCCACATACTACCCACTAGATATTGACATACATCTGTACAGCATCCCACTGCTCTGTATGACATACATGACTGTTAAGGGAGGACTGGCAGCAGTACATCTGGCAAGTGTCTGGACATGACATCTCACTGGGTACATGCACTAATCTTCTAGGCATGTAACAAAGCACTATGCAGGCTACAGGTAGACTGGCTCAACACTGGCCTACATTTCCTACTGGAGAATGCACATGTACCTACATATATAGCAGACTCTACAGACATGTCACAGCACAGAGTACATTACATCAGTGTGAAAGTGCATAACCACAGCCAATGTGAACACAGCCATGTATGGTACGCTAGCATTATATTACAGTATATGGACTATTTGTTCAACACCATCCTCATATGTGCCACTCACACACTAACCTTACATATACTGGGCCGCTACACAGTGTGGTCTGATGTCTGTCTGTGGTATGGGACATGTGTGTGTATGGCCCTACAAACATGTAAGCCGATAGGGTAACATACACTGGAGCAGCATGTAACATCAGCTAGAATGGGACCAAGAACAATGACATCTACCACAGTCTGTACACAGGCCAATGTACATATTATCAATACACACACTGTCACCTTATGTACACAGACCTCAGTGCTGTACACACAACCACATAATGTCCTGGTGATGTCATCATATATAACCCCTACTATACATAACATGTGTAGCAGTCTGATATCTCACTGGCTTGTTATCAGTTATGATGTCACTAATTATGGTGTACAGCACATATGCACCTCTTACTGCAAGACATATGTACAAAGATTGACAGAGCTGTGGCTGGAGGCACATACACATGGCCAATATTGACAAGTTGTTGTGCTAACCTTATAAATTTATTGTTGTAACAAGGTTTGTTGCTTCATATGTCCTATGAGGGATATGAAGTCAGTAACTCATGGCTGTCACCATCTGCAGACTGCAATCCTTATACTACCTTCTGCAGTCCACAGATATGTACTCTGTGGGTGACACATGAAACAAAAGGCACCACATACTGCCCAGTCTGCAGATGACCCTACGGATGGGGTTCCCTCATAAACATAGCACTAACATGGCAGTTATTAAGACATGTAGGACAGCCATATCCACACACACCCTGTTAAACCAACATTACTCCAAATGCAGTATAGCAGCACTTACAGTCTGTAGTCAGGTCAGGCACACCCCCTCCTGTGTGTTCATAGGTTCATAGGTTCATAGGTTCGTACTAGGCTATCTGCCCTAGGGCATTTATAAGCCTAGCCAGAGTGTGTGTGGCTTTCACCACCCCTTAGGATGAGAATGCTATGCCCATTTAGGGTTTAGTTTACTGTGCCTCTGTCTAGTAGTGACACAGAGATGACCCCCGGGGTAAACTTACGATCTCCCATCCACTCGTCAAGACTTCTCTTGAATAAAGTTAGTGAGGGGCTCTGCCTAACATGGATTGGGATTCTGTTCCAGAGTGTAGTTATGTATCTGTCCCTCCAGCACGTCCTATTTATTTCTGTGTTGAGGTTTAAGTCTCTTGCTCTCGTGGCTCTGATGCATTTGGATTTTTTGAGGTGGAGCATGTCCATTAATTCCGGATTGGACATGGCCTTGTACGTTAGGCTCAGGTCACCTCTGAGTAGGCGCTATGTGACTGAATAGAGCTGGAGTTTTTTCAGTCGGGCAGCATATGACATATGTTTAAGACCCTTTATCCTCTTGGTGAGGAACTTTTGGGGTCTTTCCAACTGCTGCAGGTGTCGGCTAAGATACATCCCAAATGGGGCATTGTACTCAATCATTGGCCTAATAAGAGATGAGTACAGGGGCACAATGACCTCTCTTGATCTAGATGTGAAACCCTTCATGATAAGGTGGGCAATATAGAAGGTCTTCCTAACCACGTTGGCAATGTGAGTGTTAAATGAGAGGTTACTGTCAACCTGGGTCCCTAGGTCCCTGATTACCTCTTCCGTACTTAATGGATTACCACCTATGTGGTAATTTTGTTTTTCCCAAAGGGTATGACTATACATTTTTGGCATTAAGCTTAAGGCCATGGCTCTGGCACCAATTATCCATTTATATGAGTCCTCTCTGAAGGATGTTTGTGTCCACTGGAGTATCAATTATGGCGCCCAATTTGCAGTCATCTGCGAACTTTGTCAGCCACAATCCTCCTATGTTTGCCTGTACCTCGGAAAAATAAATGCCAAACAAGAGGGGTCCCAGGACTGAGCCCTGTGGGACACCGTTTGTGACTGGCTTAGAGTCTGACATAGCTCCAGCAACTCTGACCCTGTGGGTTCTGTCCTTGAGCCAGTTTACAACCCATCTCATGACATATGGGTTTACATTTAAGCTGGTGAGTTTGTCTATGATGCCCGAGTGTGGTATTGTGTCAAAGGCTTTTGCAAGGTCAGGGTAGGCTGTGTGAACTGCTTTACCTTCATCAATGGCCTTAGTGACAATTTCAAAAAAGTCAACCAAGTTCAAAAGGCAGGATCTGCCCTTGACAAAGCCAAATTGGGTAGGATCCAATGTCTGTAGGTCCCCAATGTCTTTGTTTATCAGTTCCATATTGATCCTCTCCATAGCTTTGCAGACCAGGCTCGTCAAGCTTATGGGGCAGTAATTTCCAGGGTCCGTAGAAGCACTGCCTTTGTGAAGTGGGACCACTGTTGCCGTACGCCACTCTTTGGGTATGTATCCTGTAGTAAGGCTAAGATTAAACAGCCGCCTTATGTTTGGGTTTAGTTCCTCTTGGAGTTCATGTAGCACACAGCCCGGGACACCATCTGGTCCCATTGATGCTGTGTTTTTAGCTGTAGAGAGGGCGGCTCTCACCTGGGCATCTGAGATGTTAGGGAGGCTACACTCAGCTGGGATAGTTATTTCTCCTTTTGGGGGAGGAGAAATTTGCACTGAACCTATCTGCCAGAATGTTGGCAATGTCAGTGGGTTCAGTGTATTTATTGTCATTTTGGACTAACTCTGAGCATATCTGGGAGTTTCCACCCAGGTTTCTAACATAGCTAAAGAAGGCCTTATGATTGTCTTTTGTGTCTTTTGTGATTTTTCTCTCAAAGTTGGCCTTGGATGATTTTATGAGTGATCATAGTTTTTTGCTACTACTGATCAGAGATGCCTTCCCATTTAGGGATTTTGCTCTGTCATGTAGTAGCTTCCTCCTTCTGTTGTAAAGTTTGTTTATGGCTGGGGTCCACCAGACCAGGCACCTGCCTTTGAGGGAATGGGTCTTGGTTTTATTTGGGATTGCATGATCCATGCATTCTTGAAGGTGCCTGTAGAAGGCATTTGCAAAGGATTCAGCAGTGTGGGTTGTGGTTTCTACTGGCCCAGGGACCTTGAAGGATACCACTTCAGTCTTAAGAAGTGTGAAGTTGGCTTTTGAGAAGTTCTTCACTGTGGTCTTTTGTGCAGGGGGTGGGGGCGGGATGTGGATTTCCAGTGAGAATAATTTATGGTCTGATCTTACCAATGAGAGATATACTTCCTGTGTGGAGCATTTTGTCCCCATGCTTGTGATGATCAGGTCTAGTACATTGTCTCCTCTTGTGGGAATGGTGACTAGTTGCTCCAACGCATTTGAGTTTATGAATTCTAGGAACCTGTGGGCTAGGGTGTTTGGGCTTGAGTAATGTTCCCAGTCTATGTTTGGGTAGTTGAAGTCTCCCAATATGATGGTATTTGGAGAGACATTTATACTCTCCAGTGTCTTCAGGAAGGCTGTGTGAGTTTCCTGAGTTTGAGAGGGTGGTCTGTAGCATGCTACAAATTGTAAGGCAGTTTTGCCTATGGTTAGTTGCACCTGGATGGTCTCCGATGCTTCGTGCATTGCCACTAACCTGGAGGTGTGGGTATCTTTGATGAATATGGATACTCCCCCTCCTTTTGTGGTTCGGTCCAAGTTTTGGGGCCAGAAAGCATGATATGAGGTAAAACCTGATAGTGCTGGGGTGCTCTCAGGAGCCTTGAACCAGGTTTCAGTCACTGCACAGACATCGATGTTCTCCATACTGAGGAGGGCTTCAAGGGCATGCATCTTGAGGTTTAGACTTCTGGCATTGAGCAGCATTACCCAGTGTTGCCCTGTTTCCACAGTGTATGTTGTTATAGGTAAATCTCTAATCCATCTGAGATGCTGTTTGCCAAACAACAGAATGAGTTCCTGCTCACAGTGAATGAAAAGGCCCAACACCAACATGATGTTCCTAGATATTGGAGTGTGTCTCCATGCAATTGGCAATGGGAATGTTACCACAGCTGTTCCACATGCAATCAGCTATAGGAGGGCTGCAGTAGCCATCAGCTGATCATGAGCATCAATTAAAATACACATGCTGCTGCCTAAGCAAAGTAGGTGTAGATCTCCACATCCACCAGAGAGGGAGTGAGAGAGGCAGGCAGTGGCAAGATAAAGTCAGGGAGGGGTGGGAGAGTAAAACGTAAGCATGTTTGTGTCACACACCTACCAGCAGAGGGTAACAAAGCCCTGTCAACTATGTTGTGCTATCACATTTCTATGCAGTTATCAGATGCATCACATAGGTTACATGTTGAGGAGCAGCCAGAGAGCTATACAAGGCTAGGTGTTGGGTATACCTTGGCATCTGCCCACATGATAATGGTCTGAATTCTGGCTCAGGGGTGAAGTTTCTGAATTTGCCCACACAGGTGGGTATTGTATTCAACATCCAGTCACCTGGGTGACTATTGTGTGTGGCCAATGCTGTGCATTTCTTGCCATGTATGTGTTCCTTATTCCATGACATGGATGGTGTCTGGGATGTGCACACCTCCCACATGCATGTACAGTGGCATGTGGAACTGTACCTGGGGTGTCTGGCCCATTTTGTGTACATAGATTATCATAAGATGTGCCAGTCCTGGCCTCATGTGGTGGGAACTGCTAATGGACAGCAGGTTTACCCTGCACCTACATTGATAGCATGATACTAGCATTCCCTGGTGTCGGTGGCATCTGTCCATACAGGGTATGTTTTCAGGCATGGTATGTCCTTTGTGGATTACATTTCATGGCACCACAGGTGGTCCAAATGTCCAGTGGGGAACATGGGAAAGGTGCACTGTCAGCATGTATGTGCCTATTGGACAGATGTGCAGGGTGCCATGCCCTCTGTAGCCCACTGCAATCACACCATGGTTACTATCAGTGGGCAATATGCAGGGTACTACCAACATAACAGATGTTGCCTAGGCAAGTGTGTGTGTGTGTGTGTGTGTGTGTGTGTGTGTGTGTGTGTGTGTGTGTGTGTGTGTGTATGAGACATGGGTTGAGAGTGTTCTCTGGGAAATGCTAGAGTTGCTATATTTGTTTGCCTGGCCTTGATGTCACATGTAGAGGTATGGATTTGCAGGCCAGCCTCTTGGCTATTTCACATCTGTTATCCCTGCATGGTGGACATTGTGATATATACTAGGGCCACCATATAAGATATCAGCAAAACCCACTCCACTTTGAGCCCAGTTGTTACACATTCAAAACAACCACCATGCAGGATACGAGTTACAAACACAGACAAACACACACACCTGTCATGTCTGGGATTAGAACTCCTACCTAGTTAGTTTATTACACTACAGCACTATGCAGTTATAGGTCGCAACACAGAGATTATTGAAGTACTTCTTTCCCAAAGGTGTATTTCACACTGAATGACA
The DNA here is from genome assembly GCF_019279795.1 of Protopterus annectens. Lineage (NCBI taxonomy): Eukaryota > Metazoa > Chordata > Ceratodontiformes > Protopteridae > Protopterus > Protopterus annectens. The sequence continues at coordinate 1,553,550,755 of NC_056728.1, forward strand.
TCAGCAGGATTTCCAAAGTAGGGCATTTGAATTGTAGCGAGTATGCCTAGGCTAAAATGCATTGTTCCCTACACAGACATTGAAACACACACAAAACATCCACAACCGACATGTGCGGACTAGAACCCCTACCAGCATTCTATATTACATTACACCATGACACAGTTAATGGATGCCCTATGGGGATTACTGGAGTACTTCTTCCCCAAAGGTGTATATCACATTGTATGACATCAGCAGGATTGCCAAAACAGGGCATTTGAATTGTAGTGAGTGTGGCTAGGCTAAAATGTATTGGTCCCTACACAGATATTGAAACACACACAAAACAATCACAACCGACATGTGGGGGAATAGAACCCCTACCAGAGGTCTATATCACACTACAGCATGACTCTGTTATAGGATGCACCACGGGGATTACTGGAGTACTCCTTCCCCAAAGGTGTATTTCACAATGAACGACATCAGCAGGATTGCCAAAGTAGGGCATTTGAATTGTAGTAAGTTTGGCTAGGCTAAAATGCATTGCTCCCTACACAGACACTGAAACACACACAAAACATCCACAACCAACATATGTGGGAATAGAACCCCTATCAAAGTTCTACAGCACACCACAGCATGACACTGTTATAGGATGTTCCACGGGGATGACTGGAGTACTCCTTCCCTAAAGTTGTATTTCACAATTAATGACATCAGCAGGATTGCCAAAGTAGGGCATTTGAATTGTAGTGAGTGTGGCTAAGCTAAAATGCGTTGCTCCCTACACAGACATTGAAACACACACAAAACATCCACAACTGCTATGTGTGGGAATAGAACCCCTACCAGAGTTCCATATCACCCTACAGCTTGACACAGTTATAGGACGCACCATGGGAATTACTGGAGTAGTCCTTCCCCAAAGCTGTATTTCACAATTAATGACATCAGCAGGATTGCCAAAGTATGGCATTTGAAGTGTAGTGAGTGTGGCTAAGCTAAACTGCATTGCTCCCTACACAAACAGAGACATACACAAACACACACACACAGTTGCTATGTCTGGGATTAGAACTCCTACCTAATTAGTTCATCACACTACAGCAGTATGCAGTTATAGGATGCACCACGGAGATTACTGGGCTGCACCTTTCCAAACGGTGTATTTCACAGTGTATGACATCAGCAGCCTTGACAAAGTAGGGCATTTGAATTACCGTGAGTGTGACTGGCTTAAAAAGCATGGCTCTCTACACAGACAGTGACACACACACACACACACACACACACACACACACACACACACACACACACACACACTTGCCATGTCTGGAATTAGAACTCCTACCTAAGTAGTTTATTACACTACAGCAATATGCAGTTATAGGACATGCCATGGAGATTGCTGAGCTACTGCTTTCCAAAAGGTGTATTTCACAGTGTATGACACCAGCAGCCTTAACAAAGTATGGCATTTGAATATTAGTGAGTGTGACTAGCTTAAAAAGCATTGCTCTCTACACAGACAGATACACACACACAGCTGTCACTGGGATTAGAACTCCTACCTAACTAGTTTATCACACTACAGGAGTACACAGTTATAGGATGTGTAAAGGAGATTATTGGGCTACAATTCTCCCAAAGGTGTATTTCACAGTGGATTACCTCAGCAGGCTTGTCATAGTAGGGCTATGGGGAGGGCAGTATGTATGCATGGGCCATAACCCATTTATGTCGAGGTTGACACACCACATGTGGGCAAACACAGGGTCATATTTCACAGGTATGTGTATACAGCTGCTAGATGGCTACTTCCTTGTACAGTCATATTGCACAGTTGGCACTTCCACCACAAATTCTGTAATACTGACAGATACCGGTGGCTAGTATCTACAGTGAGTGACATCTGAACCTCATGTGGTTGTGGCCCTTTGGCTGTGTGCTGGGTGGGACAGGCCTGGATGACTCCTTGTCACAGTCACCCTCTTCCACACATCTATGTACATCTACCTTTGGCTTATTATAATGTGTTGTCCTTAGATATATGTCTATATTCCCTTCCACTGTGTGTGCAAAGCATGAGTGGTGAATACTGAGGAGTGTCTGCACTAACATCTGTGACTGCCAGAAATGTCTGGTCCACTCGTGTTTGCAGATATGACCTTCAAATGTGTGAGCATGCCCAGTATAACCTTTCAGTATGTTGTTGACTGACATTGCCTTCATTTCTCTAAGTGTGTGAGCATGACCAGTATGCCCATCTGTATTGAATGTGTGGATCGAGTCCAGGTAGTTTGTACTGCAGTGAAGACCTTTGTGTTGTACCCCTACAGGTAGCATGCTGTTTCTGCAGGGTATCCGTCGATCATTTGGCAATATGGGGACAAACTGTGCACGGTATAGCGTGTACTGCAGGTGATTGTGCCTGTGCTGCTTCAGCTGCATGGTACTGCTGTTAGCAGAGATATTCAGACTTGTACTGTTATACACAGTGATGATTTCTGTCCTCATGGACTGTCAGGTGGACATTCTTGCTCACAGTGATGTCTTGGGGGAAAAGGGTGACTGCGGCTGTGTCTGGTATTGTGGGCAGACACCTATGTATTCATGGTAAGTTATGCCATTCTTTAGGGGGAGCTGCAGACACTTGGTGCTGGTTTGTGTATCTGGTTCAGCACCTTGGTACAGTACTGGCAGAGGATCCCATACTTGTACGCCCATCAGCATGACTGTATGGGCTTATCTTGCTGTGGCAATGCCTCACAGCTGTACAGATTCACACAGGTCAGCTAGGAACAGGATCCATGGATCAGGACATTTACCCTATTGTGGTGTGCGGGCAGGTGTATAGCCACCCATGTATGTGTTTGCAGCCAGGGATAGTGTGTGCACACAGCATGGTGTCAGACCCTGCACATCCCATTCTGCCCATGCTCCCACCCCGTTCTGTTATTCTAACCTCTTCCCTACATTATGCATACATTCTCTGATACTTTCCCTAAAGGTATCGCCCCATCACAGGTGTGTGTTAGTGTTGGTCCACAGTTCATGCAGTGGGACATGGTGGACATGTTACTGTGGTTTGTCCACATGGCCTTGCATATGGCTTATGTGCACTGTGTTATGTTGTTATTTAGGTGTCTGTGACATAACATGCATTGGCAGTACGTGTGAGACACCGACCTTTGGCAGATGCCTGTGGAGCATTAGGTGTTCCTGCATGCCAGATGTGGCAGGTCATTGCATTCTGTCAGTCATACAGACCCACACCACCATACAGTATATTCCCCTGGGATGACAGGGTAGGTGTGATAGGTGTTCATGCCAATACCTCCTAACAGTCTTGCTCAGGTAGTGTGGATGCTGGCAGGGTGCTACCTACCACTAGGGACACACCTGCATGAGACACCTGCACTGCATGCTGCAGTCTTCCTCTATTGCCATATACAGGTGGGGTCTTACTGTATTCCCCACAGCAGGGATATGACCAGAGATGTGCCTGTGGGTGGTGTTTGCATGAGCTGGGTGCATGTGTGCTATGGACACTACTTGCATCTGACACACACATATGCATTAAGCATTTCAGTTATGCTTGCATGTGCAGGTACACCAGCTGTTTCCCAATACATCAGTCCTACCTCCTTTGTGATTTGTGAGTGTTTTGGCAGACATCACCAGTATCCCCTACTATATGACCAAATAATGTGATGCACACCTGTATATATTTTTCCAGTGGTGTGTCCATTTCACAGTGACACAATATATACGGTATGTCTGGGGTACTTTCTCATGTGTACTGCTTGTATATGTAGACCAACAGCCATGCCATGTCAGTCTTTCCGATGGTGACATATTACCACCATACATTTACAATGGCTTACTGCTAGCTTGTGTTATACTGATTGGTATTGTGTATGGCACTGCAGTTGTGAGGACTTGTCCCTGTCATCAGCGGTAGTGGACAATAGCCACCAAGCTTACCTCAACATGCATACATACCGACCACTCTCACACGATATGGGACACACACCAACCTAACACACACTTATCTGCATATTGCGCACATGCTACAACCTATCCTGCTACCTTGACCATCTCTGTGCATCAGTGCTCCACTGGTATTAGGCCTACACATACATGTTACTACATTTCTACATAGGGTTGTGGGGGGGGCACACCTGACTGTTACAACATGTGTACATCACATTGTCATATTGGTTGGGGCACAACAGACCATTACTACATAATTAAGTAGGGTTGGGGTGAGCACACCTGACTGTTATTGCATTACTATGTAGGTTGGGGGCACACCTGACACTTGTACACATTTGCTATGACTGCACTGGTAGGTCAGGTACTCCATTTCATTCTGTATTCTAACCTATCATGCTGACTAGAGGCATACCAGTGTACTACAGATCTTAGCTTTGATTTACCTACATATTAGTTTCCGACTTCCTACCCTTCAAAACTGACATCCCACTGCCTGACCTGCTGTAGTCTGTCTGTGTAGGCCTGAGGGGGGGAAGGTTACCTATAGGCATCATTCAGAGGCCATAGCACAGCCTTTGTTTGTGTTTGTCTACAACTGTCCTGCTGGCTGTGACTGTTGTTGGGTATGTGAACCCCACTTACTGCCATGTGTGAGTCACTTACCTTGTGGGTGTCCCAGTACTGAGGGTGCTGCTGCAGGGCTGCCTATGTCGGATGCACATAGTACACTCTCTACACATGGTTGAGCACAGGTAGTGTCATGTTTGGCATTCCTTTTACTACATGTGAGAGTCATAGAGAGGTGTTATTCCTGGGTCCCTCCTGTGTCAATGTATATGCTATGCATTGCTTCTTTGCCAAGGCCAGGGCATACTGGGCATGCCTCCTTCTGCCAACTGGGGCAAGCTCAGGTTGTTCCTCTTCCGAGTCACTCTATGCCTGTGCAGGCCTTGGCAATGGTGGGGGCCTGTGTGGCCCTGACACGTGCTGTTCCTGCTGTAGCTGTTTCTGCAGGATCATATTGTGTAGCATGGCACATATGATGACAATTTGGGTACATGTAGCTGGTGAGTACTGCAAGGCTCCACCGGATGTGTCCAGGCACCAGAACTCTGACTTGAGCATCCCAAACACATGCTCTACTATAATTCTGGTCTGTGCATGTGCCTCATTATGGAGTTCTTATTCGGGTGTGTGTGCATTTCTGATGGGTGTCATCAGCCACAGCTCTAGTGTGTATCCACCATCCCTCACTAGGTGACTATGAGGGATGTCCCACATTAGCAAATCTCTGGTATAGCTGTGTCAGATGCCAGATGTGAGAATCGTGATAGCTTCCAGGGCAGCTAGCACACACATTCATTATTATGCCCTGGGCATCACACATAACTTGGCAATTGATGAAGGGGAAAGCCCTTGCGGTTGATGTTGACTCTACCCTGCTCACTGGGTGGTGATTTGATGCATATGTGTGTGCAGTCTATAGCACCCACTACCTCAGGGTATTCTGCTATTTGGTGGAACAGTTGCATATTGCTGGCCAACGCCTCACGGGTGTTGGGGAAATATATGTGCTCACCAACATGTGCTGACATGGCATCCAGGAATTAGTGGAGTACACTGGAGGCTGATGCCTGTGAGATCCCTATCATATCCCCAGTTGGCCTTTGGAAGGTACCTGTAGCTAGTATTCTTAAACCTACACATACCTTGGTATCCACTGGGATGGTTTCCCCGCTGTTATTTCTGTATGTCAGGTGTGGCCAGCACAGCTCAACAATTCGCTGTATGAGGTCCATGCCCACCCTATAGTGCTCCACTATCTCCAGCTCATGTAGCCCCTGGTAGGTTACTCTGGGTCTGTACACTCTTCTCCATCTCCTCACTAAGGGTTGGTCAACAGCATTCACATCCACACCACCCTCAGCCTCTTCCACAAGTTGTTGTGTGATAGCTATTGCAGCCCCTATCATTTTGTTTTGTTTGTTAAAATTTCCCTGCTTGTATACACTGGTGGTGTAGAGTGTGGGAAAAACCAGAGGGGAAGGTGTTTGCATAGTTTATAGTACTGTTCTGGGCTGGGCTGGCCTGCTGCCTGTGTAATTGGCTGATTCTGATACATTTCACCTGCCAACTATGTTAATTGTCCTAGATTACCTTCCTACTACTGTTTTCCCGTCCCATTGCCTTTCTGTTTAAGCCCTGAGGAGCACTGCACAAACAGAGTGTTCAAATGTGCACAGAGCTGCTATTACCTGGTTTACCTTTTTTTATTTTCTTTTAAAATGCGGTGCATGGTATGCACACCCACTTAGGCAATGTAAAGAGTGCTAGGCAGACTCAGACACACCCCCTTGCTTAGCTGTGCTTAGCTAGGAGCAAACCTGAGCCACATGGCTCCAATCCGCTTACAGTATGCCTGACACACACACCCATGATGTCAGCTAACTCCTAGGCTTGCACCAAGCTATTTCTACTCTTACACTGTTGGGAACTGACTAGCATTGCTGCGGAAAACTGGGATTCACTATTATTCTCCTCATTTGCATAGGATTGCCTGCTAATGCATAGTTACATGTCTCACACTGAGCCTTCCCCCTTAGCAACCACTACTCACTGGCCATGTTGTCTTCTGTCTGCCATTGACTTTCATGGCAAAATAGTGATTTTAGTTAGAATGCTTATTTTAGGTTTATTTTATTATTTTCCCCCTGATTCCATTTGTGCGTCACTGCCCTACGCTTAAACACTTGAGATCGGCTAAAAAAATAAAAGTTGATTTTTTTATTTTGTAAGGATTTTGCAATGCCAATTGGCTTATACTTGGCCATTGGCATGCTTCCTGACTGATGTGCAGCCTTTATCTGAAGCTGTCACTGCTCCGTTTTGGATTTTGCAGAAATGTACTTGGTTACTAATTTCTGCAGATTACATTAGTCCTGCATGGCCGGTGTCAAGCTTCCTGGATTGCAATTTCACCTCATTTGCATGGATTTCTCCTGCAAATGGGGTGATTTGCACACGGGGGCTTAGCCTGTGCAGGAATAGTGCAGGAGCACTCATGCATGCCCCTGCAGGCTGTTCCTGGATCGCACGGCAGACATATTGCCTGCTACAGCTCCAGCACTAATCCTGCACACCATGTCACTACACAGATATGCAAATATGGTCAGTGAAGGTCATTTGAAATGAATACAGAAAAGCAACTTATTTTTGAAAACACTTTCTCTTCTTGCAAAAGATTAAGTTGTATAAAGTTAAGCATTATGAAGCTGCAAATTACTTTGCAAAAGGATGAAGTTCTGTGTTACTTTCTTCGCATATAGTAGGTGAGCAAGGCTAAGCACAATCTTACTTAAAACATTTAAGGAAAACTGTGGATTGTGTAATGCTTAAAATGGATTTTTTTTAAAGAAAATGAGTTTATAGTGTTTTATATAGGGACATCCTTCTGTGGAACTTCCTGATGGCTTCATTAAAAAATAGAAAGGACAAGATAGGAAAGACTGAAAAAGGGGAGACAAACAAAGAGGGGAAAACATAAGAGAAACATCAAGGTGGTTTGTGCTGGAGGATGTGGGAGACGACAGGAACTATTTTTTTTCAGGGATAGTCCCCAATAGATTTTCAATTTTGTTTTTATATATGACAGGGTATTGTGGGTAAGAAATAGATAACAGGGTGAAGAGGGTACAGGAGAAAGGATAAGGGAAGAAGGGATGAGGAAGTGCCAGCTGGAGTCCCAGGCCAGAGAGCCACAAACATGTCCACTACCAGATGGTGTTGCAGTGGAGGACCCTGATGTTGAGGGGAAATGAGTCTGTGCTGGTGCAGCTATCAGCACCAACTGGGAGACCATGTCCTCTACATACTAAAGAGAAGCTTCAACTGGCTGAATTTTTCTGCCCACTATCTCCACAAGTATGTTGTCTACCAAGTTCCAAAGCCTCCTTTCCTTGAGGCTTGTCAGACTGCTACATGCCAGAATACCTGCAAGACTGGTGCTTCTGCCCCAACCCTGTGAGGACATCTAGGCAGAGGCCAATCTGTCCTTAGCATGGAGGTTATGTGCCCTGCCTGCTCCTGAGGGATTTGGAGCTGTTGAAAAGGGGCAATAAATGGGGGAGAAACAAAACAATAAGGGAGAATGAAATACATAATCAAAATAAGAAAAGCAGATATAAGAAGGGATTGGGAGAGACAAAACCAAAAAAGCACAATAAATTCACACATGATGTTTACATATTATTTCATACACTATTGAAATGCTGCAATAGAATCATTATTGAATTAAAACTTTTGCATGAGAAGTGTTTATGCATACAATGGGAATAATCATATGGGAAATGCTTGTGTACTTGGGTCGAATGATATGAGTAGTGTTTACGCATATTTCAGATGAATTCATATGGCAAGGGCTTGTGATTTCTTCTCAGGTTATGTACATATAAGGCATTCAGTACAGTACTAAATATGCCCTTTGTAATTATTAGATGTATTCAGGTTAAAAGCAATAGCATTATCTTGAGCTGTATTGGTTTCAGTTGCATTTCTTTCATCTACAAAGCTATAAAACTGATTTTTGTTATTACCGATACAGAAAACAATTGTAAAGAGTAAAGCAATTGTACACACAGATATTTCTCTATTTTTTACAATAATATAATGATTTCAAATCTATTTTATGTTTCTTATATATATTATAAACTAGTAAAACAGAATTTTCTTGGACTTCAGTTATACTTACCAGAAGATTTAACCAGCCTTTCTACTCTTTCTTGCTGGTGCTTGTGATTATATTCTATTTTTTCCTCAGTTGTAAATAAAAGAGAGGGGGCAATTCTTGTTAACCTGTCTTTGCACTTGTTTATATATATGTACATACTCTCTTGTCTTATAACTCCTTATTCTTTTCTTTTTTATTTTATCTTACACATGCATAGCTGTATAAATTTACACAATACTGTGCCAGTATGAAATGTGTGTGGAATGCTGTTTTCAAAATGCTATGCTGTGCATGCATCACTGCGTCCAGGTATAACTTATTCACAAAAACAAAAATGTAGCAATTCATGGAAGTTTGCATTTCCTTTTCTGTGCAAATGTGTTTGATTTTACATACAATGTAGAAGTAAAACAACATTTCTCAATACAGTTTGCACTACTGATTCACTTGACACAGCAACGTCCAATCCCCTCTTGCAACCCCTGCTGTAACTGGGGAGTGGTGTCTCAGACTTCAGCCATGATGTACGTGCAAGCAGAAATACTTTTGAATAAACAACTGTTTTAAGCAACTGTAGCTTGTGGAATAAAATAGGTAGGAGTTCTAATCTCACAGCAGTTAACATGTGTGTGTGTGTGTGTGTGTGTGTGTGTGTGTGTGTGTGTGTGTGTGTGTGTGTGTGTGTGTGTGTGTGTGTGTGTCTGTCTATGTGTGTCTGTGTTTGTGTGTGTCTTCATTCATCTATCAGTCTGGAGACAATTGTACAGCAGAATGTGAGTCCTCAGCTATGTCTGATACTCCTACCCCAAATATCTTCTTCTCAGCATACACTGATGATGTCATCCCTTATAAAATGCACTCTGACACTATCAAAGCCAAACATCTGTGATGGCGCTAGCATAACATTGCAGTATGTGTCATGTAGTACAGCAGATTTTTTTTTCATTTAGTTTTTTTTTTTTTTTTGCTATGTGTGTGTTTTTTGGGGGGGTACATGTCACTCTGTGCTATTTTTAAGTTTTATTGATGTTAGGATTTGCTTGAGGTGCTAGGGTGTGATACACAATATTGGATGGGCAGGGATTATACTTTTCTGCAAACTTGACATTTATATGATTCCATTTTTTTTACTACATTCTCATTTTGGGTAGACTAGGGCCATTTGTGCATCCCTGTGGTAACTTGGGACAGCTGTGGAGTGCTTTGGTCTGTGGAACCATGCATAATTCATCCATGTAAGTCTAATGTACATTCATGTAACTTTGGTTGTGTGTTCGTGATTGGTAAACAGCCACAATTCTCTGACACTTCTCCAGACGCATTTGCATATTACTGCAATTCACAGAGATGAATGTAAATTAGCCTAATTTGCATATAACACATGTAAATGACACTGAATTTTCACCAATATGTTGAACAGTGCCGTATTAGATTGCCAATAGCATAGATAGTTAACTGAATCAAATTCACTGGTCTGTCCAACAATATAAAACACTCGTTTCATATTCATATATTCATAATATAACACTAAAGGAAGATATCCAACATAACATTTATAGATATATTATCCCATTAAGCTCCTATATGGTATCATTAAGCCCTATTTTATTATGCGTTTTCTTTTTTTTTTTGTCTTTTTTCTTCTTTTTTTTTTTTTTTTCTTTTTTTTGATTTATATAAAAACATAAAAATAAAATGTTAAAAGCAATTAGTTAAACTTTGTATTTTTTATATTTTTTATTTTAGTTTTTTTTTTATGATTTTTTTTTTTAATAGTCAAATTAATTATATAATGTAATGCATATGACATGATATGAATGTATTGTCAATCAATACATACACACAGGATTTTTAAAAAAAAAATAAGTTAGGGAAGGGGAACAGTTCTGAGGAGGTCTACACTGCACTTTACTAAACAACTTTTTTAATTAGTCATTAATTATTTTTTTTAAACTAATTAATGATGGATGTATTGGAGAAGACTAGGAGACTATATAATATGTAAAGGGCACTCAAATGGTTCTGAATCTATCTACAGGAGTAGATGAAAAATTCAACCAGTTTGTGAAGCTATTCTGTTTTAACAGTTCGTATTAAAGAAGGAATTTTATCATTCAACGCTAAAGTGTGCCAGTGCAATAGCATAGATAGGTATTAAATACATTAGGATAGTACAAAATCACTACAGTAGGGAAACATTTTTACAAATATCATACTTTAATAAGAAACATATTGTAATGAGCACGTATGATATACATGTTATGATAGCATTGACTGATTGGTAGTTTTGCGTCATTTTGAAGTTGGATTACATGACAGCAGCAGTAGAAACAGCTACTGATGTCAGAAAACGATCATTACTCTGGTATAATTTACTGATTGTGCATACATGGGTATAAATGCACTAATTTACTAAAGAAGTTCTACAGTACTAAAGATATTAACAAGCATGTGTGATGAAATTGATATTTTTGGAGTGACAGTCAGGAAACAAATGGAAGTATAATCAGTAAATGACAATGGCTGAAGATAGGGTAAGGATACTTCTTGTGACAATAGTGATTCGTTCATGACCTGAATAAACTGTAGGTTATACATTGCAATTTTACTTGGCTATACTGAGATTTCTGCATGTAATTAATTTTGTGTTAAGTAACATTTTAATTTAATTTGGGTGGCCAGTGTTTTGTACTGCAAAAGCTGATTACATCCAAACATTACAGTCAAACTTTCTGACTGTAGCCTTTTTTCACATGTACTGATGGAAAATAAGGGATCAAAGCAGAGGAAGGACAATGTCAGCATGAGAAAAAGTGTGTCTTCATGGCAACACTTAGTATGTATGGGAAACTTTTTTGGTAAAGGGAGGCCTAGACAAGCCAAAAGGAGCAAGGCTTGTAGTTAAATAGTTCTTGAAATTCATGCAGTGAGTACCAGAAATCGAGCATTAGCATACTGCAAGAAAAGGGAAAATGATATGGTAGCACGCGCTAGAAGCCAGGCCTTGCAGAATGCAATTTCCCCCACCACAATGGGAGGGCTCCAAATCTTATTCAGTTAACATCACACGAGGAATACCTTCTGCCTATCCACGGTGATAACTATGGCACAGGAAATTGTTGAACAGGAATAGTTAGAGGTAGTGTGGCCACTCCTCCATCTTACCAATATCTGCAGCAGCAGTAACATTCATTTGCTCATGAAGGCTGGTTTAAATCAGTAATACACATTCATGTAGAGAGGATTGACTGCTGACAAGGAATGATGTAATTAAACATATCACAATTAAACATTATTAGGTGAACATTGTACATCAGCAAAGAATGGAAATGAAGGCTGTGCGCATGGTAAGTGTCCCACTCAACCCTTGTAAGCATACATTACTGTATGCTATTGTATTATTATGTTTTCAAATATTTTTTACATGGTCAGCATTAGAAACAAACAGTAAAACTATACCAATAAATCTGGATCATGTCAGCAGCAGAATGGCTGTTACTTGTGCTGCTGCTGCTAACATAGTTATATTTATGAGGCCGCCTGAGGAAAGTGACAGGCAGTTCACACATTTAATTGCAGGATCTCACATCCCAGAACATGTTACTAAATCTGCCGAAAGTGACAGTACATCACAAAGTTAAACAAAAACTAACATTCCACTCATGCTTTAACAGGTGGAATACCCCTGCACCAGTATCTCCAAAACCAAGTGAACATTTTGAGGATGATGGTAGACATTTAGACATAATAGTGTCCATAATGACATCTTTACAAAGTGGAGACAGGCACAGGAATTTCTTACAGTTACTCCATGAAACACGTAAAGCATTGGCTGCCCAACAAGAAATGTGCCATGAGATTTTTATAGCTCAGACCAGTGCTACAGAGAGTCAGCTGGAAATGGTTAGAGTCCTCCAGGGTATGCGTGATGATCCCATCACTACTTTGAAATGGCAGAGAGCAGGGATAATGCCATGATCACACTGATGTGTAGTATGGTGGCACACCAAGCATCAGTGTTCGCCTCCATTTATACACTAGTTAGGACATACCAGAGTCAAGCTGCAGTAAGTCTTGCAAGGAGAAGATGATAGGGTATTGTCCCTACATGTGGGGAGAGATCACATAGTAATACCATTGCTTCTCAGGACGGTAATGTCAGTAGTCAAAGTGAGCAAGCACAACATATTTCAAACAGGTCTTTTTAGCATTCATCTACACCTAACAGAACCTCACATTCTAGGTTATGAACATAGTAATGCAGCAGTGTCAAGTTAGTGACTGCAGGCTCCCTTGCATCAAGTAGGTCACAGTATCACACCAACTCAAATTACAGTTCTCATGGTAGTCCCATCTCAAAATCACTTGGACCATCACATAGCCCATCAATAAGAAATATGTATGACTCATTTAATCTTAAGCAACTGTCTTTTTAACGGGAATGGCGGCTTGGGTGGGTGGGGCTAATAAGTTTGCAAAGGTATGCATTTCATCCCTGTAAAACTAGTATGTGCACCATCAATGAAGGGTAGACAAAAAGTAGTACTACATGGATTACCATTTCTATAGGTGGCAGGTACCTGCTACATAAAAGCAGTAAGGCACAAACATTTTCAGGAGAAATATATAATAAACAAATGACACATGAAAATGAGTATCCTGTCATGTAAGTTTACATTGTTGCCACTTCTCCCTCCCCACTGCACAAATGATGATAGTGTTTTTTCTTTTAGAAGTCAGAAATTATTGTGTATGACAGCATAAAGCTAATCTGATGTGCTGTACAACAAAATAATCTAAGAAGAATTGAAAAAAAAATAAAAGTATAAGTTATTTTCTTTACATTTGTAATGTGTTAATTCAGAAAATATTTCAACTTAGGCAGTATTGATTACTTTTGTATATTTAAGTAGTCATTTAGGCAGAACTTATTCATGAAAGCAGACAAAAATGTGAATCGTGTCTTATATGATTTTGTTGTTGTTGTTGATGCCTTTCAATATCTCTGAATAAAAATCTGTGAGAACTCAAGCTTGGCAATAAAATGAGTATTTTTTTTCTAACAGATAATAAAAAAATATAAAGGTGAGTGAGACTGTCAGATTAACAGTGACAGCAGAACATATGCCACACAACATAGCCCAGATATATCACCACATACATCAATTATCCTCTATGTGTTTTGTACAAGAAAGGAAACATTAATCTAAATGTCATGCTCCATAGTTGTGGACTAGATGCTGCCTCTTTACCTGCTCAGCCACATGCCATGCAGGAGCCCACCACATAAGGTCCCTTACTACTGCTGCCGACTGGTCATCATTAGTCATAGTGAGACTGAAACTAAGAGCTGCAGTGACAGCTTCAGTCAATTCACCACCAGACCAGTGCATGATCATGTTATGCAGAGTTCAACGTGCAGTAAACATCCAGCATGCAATAGCTGGGTCATACTGAATGGTACCCCAGACTCACCCAGACACCTGAAGCAGCTCTTCAGAAGGCCAAAGACTCTCTCTATGACAACACAGATCTGGGACAGGGATGTGATATATGTCTCCCCTGCTACTCCACTTGGATTTCTCTCTTGAGAAAATGAGTCATAGCTCCGGTGGATGTCCAGCATCACCTGAAAAAAAAAGAAATGGGGGAGACAAAACAAATAAAAAATAGCATTCAGCAATATATTTTGACATGAATAACTATTTAAATACAATAAAAAAAGGAAATTCCACTTACTTGCAAGATGAGCATCTGACATCCTACTGGTAGAGATGAGCTAGTGTGCCAGATATAGGAATCTGGATGTTGGGCAGAGACATTGGTGATGCATCCTCATGCCTCACACACTACCTGGCAATTGATAGAATGGTAGCCTTTCCTGTTGCAGTAGTACTCCCACTATGGACGAGGAGGAGCCCTAATTGCAACATGAGTGCAATCTGTCACACAAAGTATACCTCAGGGAAATGTACCAGCTCATAAAAGGCACACATAGTACTGGCTTGGTCCTGAGTTGACACTGGGAAAAAGATGCACTGATCCACATGTGCCAAGAGTATATCAAGAAACTGCTGCTGTATCTTCAAAGCAGAGACATGTGAGATCCAGTGTGTCCCCAGTTTGTCTCTGTAAGGTTTCTATAGCAAAGTACAGTGAGGGTTATATATACCATGTTCATGTTGTCCACAGGGATAGGAAGTCCATGCATTCTTCCAATGCCCCAACAGGGTCAAGCATACCCACCCTTATAATGTCCCTGACAACTCTAAACCTATCAAGGATTTCCTGATTATGAAAGTTATAATGAGTAATCCTTTGTTTACATTTTCACCTTCTTGATCATTGAGTACCTCTGGTCATAAGTGGTTCTGGCAAAGGCAAGTCATGCAACTCAGACCTAGAAATAGCAAAGGTAGCTGCAAGTGACAGCACTTACACCAATTGTAGCTCTGATAGATTTGGCAAGGCTCCTCTTTATTTACCATGTTTGTGACCAGCATAGAAAAGCAGGAACATTTGACTATGAATTGCAAATAGTATAAAACATATTTTATTAGCATATAAAGATTTACACAACTCATTTACATTTCATTATTTGCACGTTTGCGTAAGCACATTTGAGGTTGTCGTGCACTGGTGTACATATCCTTTATGAATCACAGCTCAGCCGTGCTCATTCACAAACACTGCAGATAGCTTCAGGGCATTTGCATAACTGACTATGAATACCAGCCTATTTTTATTTAGATTTCGATATATATTTTGATTAGGAGTATGTGTTTGTAGTGTATGGTGCTGTTTTCATTTAATTCCTTTTTTTTTTTTTTACAGAGAATGTCTGTATTTTTGCCTCATATTTCTGGCCTGTTCCTCATAAAATTTGTGGTTTTCTTGCATATCACTGAGGACTGAATTGGATTTGGTGGGCAGTGCAGTGGCACAGTGAACAGCATTGTTGCATCACAGCAAGAGGTTTTCCGTTTTGATTCCCAGCTGGGCTACCTTCTGAGCGGGGTCTACATGTCCTCTCTGTTTTCATGTGGATTTCCTCCGGGTGCTCGGGTTTCATCCCACATTCTAAAGGCATGCAGTAGGTAGATTGGACACACTAAGTTGGCCATAGACAGGAGTGTGCATAGGAGTGCGTGTTATGGAAGTACAGCAGTGTTAACCACCCAGCGGTGTGAACCTCAGTTCTAGATGATTGTCACTGTTGAAGTGACATCCCCGACCTCATGTGCAAAAATGGGAAAAAGAGGGTTACAAGTCAGTCAAAATTCATGAGGGATAAGAGATTACAGAATGGATATCTATATGCTTATGTTCATGCTCTGACAGAAATTATTTGAGTTATTTTTGAACTGCATATTGGATATGCTGATCAGATCATAATCTATGGTAAATTATTATACTTAATAGTCTTCTATATTGGATATAAGAGAAGTGGAGATTGTTCTGGCCTGTTTTCAGTTTTTGTAGGTCATCTTGGAGCTGTTTCATTGAAGAGGTTGCGCACGCTAGTGTTGACCTGTACTTGTCTAATGATTGGATTTTATTTGCTGAGGGATTGGGTTGTATTTATCAGTATATTAAAGAATAATGCTCCTGTCTGTGAACATTGTGACATTGTGATGCACCTAATGTTTGTTTACTAAGTGATTGACAGTTCATACATACTGTGTTGGGTGACTACTGTAGTGTTTATGAGGTCCAGTTCTTCAGTTGTAGGTAATAGTATATAATGTAAAACTGAATCAAATTATTTGGAGAGGTCTAGAAATAGGGATACATCCTTTTCAACTTGCTTTCATCTATCAATAAACAGACCCCCGGATTCAGCAAGCCCTGCACGGTGTGCAAGACTAGTGCAGGAGCTCCAGCAGGCAAAATGTCTGCCATGCAATCTAGGAATAAGCTGAAGGGATGTGCACGAGTGCTCCACTAGTCCTGCACAGACTCAGACCCTGTATGCAAATCACCCCATTTGCAGGTGAAATCCATGCAAATGAGATGAATTTGTGATCCAGAAAGCTGGAAGCTGGTCATGCAGGACTAGTGTAATCTGCAGAAATGTACCCACCAGTAACTGAGTACATTTCTGCAAACTGCAAAACAGAGCCATGACAGCTCCAAATAAATGGTGGATATTATGTAGAAAGCAGGTCAATGGCCAAATATAAGGCCATTGGCATGGAAAACAGTTGCAAAAATAACAAAATCAACTTTATTTATTTTTAGCCGATCTCAGCTGTTTAAGCGTAGGGCAGCAGCTCACAAACAGGATCGGCTGAAAAATAAGAAAAAAAAATTAAAATAAGCATTCTAACCAAAATCACTATTTTGCCATTATACTCAATGGCAGACAGAAGACAACATAACCAGTAAATAGAGGTTGCAAGGGGGGAGTCTCAGTGTACGACCTGTAACTATGCATCAGCATGCAATTCTATGCAAATGAGGGGAATGATACCGAATCCCACATATCCCCTGCATGCTAGTCAGCACCCAACAGTGTAAGAGCAGGAATAGCCTGGTGCAAGCCTAGGAGTTAGCTGACATCATAGGGGGTGTGTCAGGCATACTGTAAGCAGATTGGAGCCCTGTGGCTTGGATTTGCCTTTAGCTTAGCAAAGCTCACCAAAGGGATGTGTCTGAGGCTGCCTAGCACTCTTTACATTGCCTAAGTGGGTGTGTGTGCTGCACACCGGGTTTAAAGGGGAAAAAAAGTAGACCAGGGAATAGCAGCTCTGTGTATATTTGAGCATTGTGTTTGCATGACACACCCCCAGGCTTAAACAGGAAGGTAATGGGAAGGGAAAACAGCAGTAGGAAGGTAATCAGGAAGAACGAGCATAGCTGGCAGGTGAAATGTATCAGAATCAGCCAATTACACAGGCAGCAGCCCAACCAGCACAAAACACTACTATAAACTATGCAAACACCTTTCCCTCTGGTTTTCCCAAATACTCTACACCACCGGTGTATACAAGTGGGGGAATTTTAACAAACAAAAACAACAGAATGATAGGGGCTGCAATAGCTATCATACAACAACATGTAGAAGAGGCTGAGGGTGGTGAGGATGAGAATGCTGTCAACCAACCCACAGTGAGGAGATGGAGAAGAGTGTACAGACCCAGGGTAACCTACCAGGGGCTACATGAACTGGAGATAGAGGAGCACTATAGGGTGGACAGGGACCTCCTACAGCAAATTGTTGAGCTGTACCAGCCACGGCTCACACACAGAACTAACAGAGGAGAACCCATCCCAGTGGATACCAAGGTATGTGTAGGCTTAAGAATACTAGCTACAGGTACCTTCCAAAGGCCAACTGGGGATATCATGGGGATCTCACAGGCATCAGCATCCAGGGTACTCCACCAGTTTCTGGATGCCATGTCAGCACATGCTGGTGAGCACATATATTTCCCCAACACCCGTGAGGCGTTGGCCAGCAATATGCATCTCTTCCACCAAATAGCAGAATACCCTGAGGTAGTGGGTGCTATAGACTGCACGCACATATGCATCAAAGCACCACCCAGTGAGCAGGGTAGGGTCTACATCAACCACAAGGGCTTCCCCTTCATCAACTGCCAGGCCATATGCAATGCCCAGGGCATGATAATGAATGTGTGTGCTGGCTGCCCTGGAAGCTTTCACAATTCCTACATCTGGCATCTGACGCAGCTGTACCAGAGATTTGCTAATAGGGACATCCCTTACGGTCACCTAGTGGGAGATGCTGGTTACGCACTGGAGCTATGGCTGATGACACCCATCAGAAATGCACACACACCCAAACAAGAACTCCAAAATGAGACACACGCAGTAACCAGAATTATAATAAGAGCATGTTTTTGGGATGCTCAAGTCATGGTTCCGGTGCTTGGACACATCCGGTGGAGCCTTGCAGTACTCATCAGCTACATGTACTCAAATTGTCATCGTATGTGGGATGCTACACAATATAATCCTGTAGAAACAGCTGCAGCAGGAACAGCACGGGGCAGGGCCACACAGCCACCTGCCATTGCCAAGGCCTGCACAGACACAGAGTGACTTGGAGGATGAACAACCTGAGCCTTCCCCAGTAGGCAGAAGGAGGCGTGCCCAGTATGCCCTGGCCTTGACAAAGAGGCAATGCATAGCACATACACTGACACAGAAGGGAGCTAAGGAATGATACCTCTCTCTGACTCGCACATACAGTAAAAGGGATGCCAAACATGACACTACTTGAGCTCAACCATGTGCAGGGAGTGTACCATGTGCATCGGACATATGCAGCCCTCCAGCACCAACCTCAATACTGGCACACCCACAAGTTTAGTCACTCTCCTTACCAGTCATTGAATGGAGTAGTATGTGTTGTTACCTGTATCTATGGTATGGATATGAGCATGCAAGGGAATCGGGTGGCTGAATGGGATGCCAGCAGATAGATACCTATAGTGGCAACTAGAGATCTGTAACAAATACTGGTGTCACCATAGTAGCCAGTACTACACATGGTGACAAAACCCACTGCAGGAAATGTGCTGGGCCACATGTGTGTCCATATAACACACACATGCCAGTCAGGGAGGTTCCATACCTAACAATTATCTCACCCAGCAGGACAGGTGCAAACAAACAGAAATAAAGGCTGTGCTAAGGCCTCTGAATGATGCCTATGGATAACCCCCCCCAGGCCTACACAGACAAACTACATAAGGTCAGGCAGTGGGATATTAGTTCTGAAGGGTAGGAAGTCAGAAACTAATATGTAGGTCAATCAAACCTAAGACCTGTAGTACACTGATATGCCTCTAGTCAGCATGATAGATTAGAATACAGAATGAAATGGAGTACCTGACATACCAGTACAGTCATAGCAAATGTGTACAAGTGTCAGGTGTGCCCCCCAATCCTGTGTAGAAATGTCAAAACAGTCAGGTGTGTCCCCCAAACCTGTGTAGAAATGTAGAAATAGTCAGGTGTGCCCCCCCAATTCTGTGTAGAAATGTAGAAACAGTCAGGTGTGCCCCCACTACCCTATGTAGAAATGTAGTAACAGTCAGGTGTGCCCCCACTCTTATGTAGACATGTAGAAGCAGTCAGATATGCCCCTTCCCCCAGTCCAGTGTAGAAATGTAGTAACAGTCAGGTGTGCCCCCTCCCAACCTCTGTGTAGAAATGTCGAAACAGACAGATGTGCCCCCTCCCCCAAAACTGTGTATAAATGTAGAAATAGTCAGGTGTGCTTCCCCCAACCCTACTTAGAAATGTAGTAACAGTCAGGTCCCCCCAATTCTGTGTAGCAATGTAGAAACAATTAGGTGTGCACCCCCCAAAACCTATATGGACATGTAGTAACAGTCATGTGTGCCCTCCCCAAGCCTATGTAGAAAAGTAAAAATGGTCTGGTGTGCCCCCCAGATCCGATGTACACATGTAGTAGTAACAAGCAGGTGTGTCCCCCAATCCTATGTAGATATGTAGTAACCGTCAGGTGTGCCCCCCCAATCCAATGTAGAAATGTAGTAACATTTATGTGTAGGTATAATACCAGTGGAGCACAGATGCCCAGAGGTAGCCAAGGTAGCAGGATAGATTGTAGCATTTGTACAATATGCAGGTATGTGTGTGTTAGGTTGGTGTGTGTTTCATATTGTGTGAGAGTGGTCAGTATCTATGCATGCTGAGGTTTGACCTGGTGGCCATTGTCCATTACTGCCGATGACAGGGCCAAGTCCTCACAATTGCAGTGCCAAAGACAATTCCCACCAGTATAACACATGCTAGCAGTAAGCCATTGTAACTGTATGGTGGTAATATGTGTCCCCATCTGAAAGATGGACATGGCATGGCTGTTGGCCTAGATATACAAGCAGTACACAGGGAAAGGTACCCCAGACATACAGTATATAATGTGAAACTGTGAAATGGACACAACCTTGGAATTGTATATACAGGTATGATTCACATTATCTGGGCCTGTAGTAGGGGAATACCGGTGTCATCTGGCCGAATACTTGCAGGTCACAAAGGTGATAGGACTGATGTACTAGGAAACAGCTGATGTACCTGCACATGCCAGCATAACTGGAATGCCACACGCATATCTGTGAGTCAGATGCAAGTAGTGTCCATAGCACACATGCAACCAGCTCACCCAAACACCACCCACAGGTACCTCCCTGGTAATATTCCTGCTGTTGGAAATGGATACAATAGGACCCCACCTGTGTATGGCAATAAAAAAAGAATGCAGCATGCAGTGCAGGTGTACCATGCAGGTGTGTCCCAAGCTGTAGGTAGCACCCTAACAGCATCCACACCACCTAATCAATACTGATAGAAAATATTGGCATGAACACCTAGCATACCTACCTTGTCACCCCAGGGGAATATAATGTATGGCGGACTGGGACTGTAGGACTGACAGAATGCAATGGCTGCCACAGCTGGCCTGCATAACCACCAAATGGCCTACAGGCCTCTGCAAAAGGCCTGTCTCACACATGCTACCAATGCATGTTATGTCATGGACACCCAAATAACAACATAAATGACTCCACATAAGCCATATGCAAGGCCATGTGGACAAACCACAGTAACATGTCCACCATGTCCCACTGTGTGAACTGTGGACCAACAACAAAACACAGCTGTGATGAGGTGATAACCTTAGGGGAAAGTATCAGAGAATGTATGCATAATGTATGGAAGAGGATAGAATAATAGAGGGGGGGTGGGAGCATGGGCAGCATGGAATGTGCAAGGTCCAACACACAGCTGTGTGCACATACTATCCCTGGCTGCAAACACATAAATGGGTGGCTACAAACCTGCCTATACACCACAATAGGGGTAATGTCCTCACTTATGACCCCTGCCTCTGGGTAACCTGTGTGAATCTGTACAGCTGTGAGGTATTGCCACAGCAAGATAAGGCCATACTGTCATGTTGATGAATGTAAAAGTATGGGATCCTCTGCCAGCACTGTACCAAGGTGCTGGACTGGATACACAGACCCTGCAGCAAGTGCCTGCAGCTCCCCCTCCAGAATGGCATAACTTTCTATGAATATGTAGGCATTTGCCCACAATATCAGACACAGCTGCATTCACCCATACTCCCCAGGACATCACTGTGAGTAAGAATGTCCACCTGACAGTACATGTGGACATAAAACATCACAGTGTATAAAAGTACACATGCCTGAATATCTCTGCTAACACCAGTGCCATGCAGCAGAAGCAGCACAGACTCAATCACCTACAGTACACACTATCCCTTGCACAGTTTGACCCCATATTGCCAAATGATCTACAAATACCCTGCAGAAACAGTTTGCTACCAGTAGGTGTAGAACACAAAGGTCTGCACTGGAGTACAAACTACCTGGAATGGATCAACACATTCAATGCAGAAGGGCATACTGGGCATGCTCACAGACTTATAGAAATGAAGGCAATGTCAGACAACATACTGAAAGGTCATACTGGGCATGTTCGCACACTTAAACAAATGAAGCCCATGTCTGCAAACAACAGTGTACCATACAATTCTGACAGCTGCAGATGTTAGTGCATACACTACTCAGTATGCACCAGTCATGCTTTGCACACACATTAGATAGGAATACAGACATATATCCAAGGACACCACACTATAATATGCCAAAAGGAGACATACATAGATGTGTGGAAGAGAGTGACTGTGACAATGAGCCATCCTTTATGAGGCCTGTCCCACCCAGCACACAGCCAAATGGCTACAACCACATGATGTGTAAATGTCACTCACTGTAGAAAGTAGCCACTGGTATCCGTCAGCATTACAGACTATGTGCTGCAAGTGTTAGTTGTGCAAGATGACTGTACAAGGCAGTAGTCATCTAGCAGCTGTATTCATGTACCTGCAGAATATAACCCTGCGTGTGTCTGCATGTGGTATATCAACCTCTAGATGAATGCGTTATGGCTCATGCACACACACTGCCCTCCCCATAGCCCTACTATGACAAGCCTTCTGATGTCATCCACTTTGAAATACACCTTTGGAAATAGAGTAACCCAGTAATTTCTGTGGGGCGTCCTAAAACAACATAATGCTGTAGTGTGATAAACTAGTTAGGTAGGAGTTCTAATCACAGACATGGCAAGTGTGTGTGTGTGTGTGTGTGTGTGTGTGTGTGTGTGTGTGTGTGTGTGTGTGTGTGTTTGTAGGGAGTAATGCTTTTTAAGCTGGTCACACTCCATACAATTCAAATGCCCTACTTTGGCAAGGCTGCTGATGTCATTCTGTTGCTTACTTTGAACTAGCCTGAACTGTTTTTTTACTGATTACTGCATTTATTTTAAAATCTGCACTTAAAGTTACATTTAGTCGAATTTGATCGAAAGTTTGCTTGTTTGTTTGTTTAATTTAACTGTGGAGGCTGCCCACTAAAGTGTGCTAGCCTGTGTAACTAATTTATCACTGTCTCTGCATTTTCTGTGTGTTTCTACCAAAAAAACAAAAAACAAAAAAATAATCCTTGTTTTCCCGCCTTCCTCGACTAGTTTAGACCAGTATACAGGCATTGCTGTATTCTGGGCTGTGGTGTAGTTCCTGTGTTGTCCATTACCTTACTTGGATAGAAGGAAGTTTCTTTGCTCACCAGTGGGAGTGGGGAGCCTTGAGCAGCATACCTGTCCTTGGGGGAAGTGACCTCAGCACAAGAAGCTGTAGTAATTTGTTGTTTGGGACCATTCCTAGCTCTTTTGTAGTTCACTGCTTAAAATCCGCCTCTGGGCATTTTTTTCTGGCTATACTGCTCAGACAAGCTCCACGTGGGTTTACAGAGTGGTCCTAGCAGCAAGGAACTCAAAAAAGCGACTACCTTCTGGATTTAAGTATCTTTGCTTTTTTCACTGGAAATAGCTTCTGTTGCTTACTTTGAACTAGCCTGAACTGTTTTTTTTACTGATTACTGCATTTATTTTAAAATCTGCACTTAAAGTTACATTTAGTTGAATTTGATCGAAAGTTTGCTTGTTTGTTTATTTAATTTAACTGTGGAGGCTGCCCACTAAAGTGTGCTAGCCTGTGTAACTAATTTATCACTGTCTCTGCATTTTCTGTGTGTTTCTACCAAAAAACAAAAAAAAAAATAATCCTTGTTTTCCCGCCTTCCTCGACTAGTTTAGACCAGTATACAGGCATTGCTGTATTCTGGGCTGTGGTGTAGTTCCTGTGTTGTCCATTACCTTACTTGGATAGAAGGAAGTTTCTTTGCTCACCAGTGGGAGTGGGGAGCCTTGAGCAGCCTACCTGTCCTTGGGGGAAGTGACCTCAGCACAAGAAGCTGTAGTAATTGGTTGTTTGGGACCATTCCTAGCTCTTTTGTAGTTCACTGCTTAAAATCCACCTCTGGGCATTTTTTTCTGGCTATACTGCTCAGACAAGCTCCACGTGGATTTACAGAGTGGTCCTAGCAGCAAGGAACTCGAAAAAGTGACTACCTTCTGGATTTAAGTATCTTTGCTTTTTTTTCACTGGAAATAGCTTCTGTTGCTTACTTTGAACTAGCCTGAACTGTTTTTTTACTGATTACTGCATTTATTTTAAATTCTGCACTTAAAGTTACATTTAGTCGAATTTGATCGAAAGTTTGCTTGTTTGTTTGTTTAATTTAACTGTGGAGGCTGCCCACTAAAGTGTGCTAGCCTGTGTAACTAATTTATCACTGTCTCTGCATTTTCTGTGTGTTTCTACCAAAAACAAAAACAAAAAATAATCCTTGTTTTCCCGCCTTCCTCGACTAGTTTAGACCAGTATACAGGCATTGCTGTATTCTGGGCTGTGGTGTAGTTCCTGTGTTGTCCATTACCTGACTTGGATAGAAGGAAGTTTCTTTGCTCACCAGTGGGAGTGGGGAGCCTTGAGCAGCCTACCTGTCCTTGGGGGAAGTGACCTCAGCACAAGAAGCTGTAGTAACTGGTTGTTTGGGACCATTCCTAGCTCTTTTGTAGTTCACTGCTTAAAATCTGCCTCTGGGCATTTTTTTCTGGCTATACTGCTCAGACAAGCTCCACGTGGGTTTACAGAGTGGTCCTAGCAGCAAGGAACTCGAAAAAGTGACTACCTTCTGGATTTAAGTATCTGGAAATAGCTTCTGTTGCTTACTTTGAACTAGCCTGAACTGTTTTTTTTACTGATTACTGCATTTATTTTAAAATCTGCACTTAAAGTTACATTTAGTCGAATTTGATCGAAAGTTTGCTTGTTTGTTTGTTTAATTTAACTGTGGAGGCTGCCCACTAAAGTGTGCTAGCCTGTGTAACTAATTT
The DNA here is from genome assembly GCF_019279795.1 of Protopterus annectens. Classification (NCBI taxonomy): domain Eukaryota; kingdom Metazoa; phylum Chordata; order Ceratodontiformes; family Protopteridae; genus Protopterus; species Protopterus annectens. The sequence goes on from NC_056728.1 coordinate 1,553,575,794, forward strand.
ATCACTGTCTCTGCATTTTCTGTGTGTTTCTACCAAAAAAACAAAAAAACAAAAAAAAATCCTTGTTTTCCCACCTTCCTCGACTAGTTTAGACCAGTATACAGGCATTGCTGTATTCTGGGCTGTGGTGTAGTTCCTGTGTTGTCCATTACATTACTTGGATAGAAGGAAGTTTCTTTGCTCACCAGTGGGAGTGGGAGCCTTGAGCAGCCTACCTATCCTTGGGGGAAGTGACCTCAGCATAAGAAGCTGTAGTAATTTGTTGTTTGGGACCATTCCTAGCTCTTTTGTAGTTCACTGCTTAAAATCCACGTGCCGGTTAAACAAGGTTAAACTTTTTCTGGCTCCGCCAAGTCTGCTCTTCAATTTTTCCCTTAGAACTGTTCTACTTGCAATCTAAACAGCCTATACTCTATCTGAAAAGCTCAGCACTTGCTCCTAAAGCATTTTTTATACAGGTAAAGCACTCTTAAACAAAAGAAAGTACTTCAATAAACAAAAAAGGTACGCTGGTGTATGGTAGCCAGGTATCCAGTCACTAAAATGCACAAAATGTTCACATAAAGAAACCACCACGCTAGATGAGCAATGTGGAGATGAATCTTTTATTGGTAGTGAGCGCTTTCGCCCGTAGGCTTCTTCAGACTTTCAAACATTTAATTGCAGTCACATTACAGTTTAAATATTGCTCTATACAACGCTATTGGTCAGTCAATCAACATTAAAAAAGTCAATCAACATTAAAAAAGTCTTAAAGCGCTATATGGCTTCATTTAAAAATCGACATTACATAACTTTATAAAAAACATTATTTAAAACTTAATTTAATAAACATACTATCTATAAAAATAAATATAAATGCATAAAAATATAGATGTATGTATGCACGTATTACATAAAACAAACAACATATAAAACCTACACTATACTTTCTTGTATCATGCACTCCATAAGCATAAACTGTATAAAAACCTAAGTTGATAAAAAATGTGAAAACCTATCACCCATCAAGAAAAGGGGATAAATAGTGTGAATCAAGGTTATACAAGAACCTGGAAACTATTTATCCATATGGGACCATACGGAGGGGGTTCATAAGGTATGGGCTTAGCGAAGTTAGAATGATAAGTGGTGGTGTAACCATATGCAAGGGGATAAGAAGTACAGTGTCCAAGGGGTAGAATAAATTAATTAAAAATGGACAACTGCGATTAATAAAATACTGAACCTAAGTGTATACTAATGGTGGGGTACATGGAGTTTTCTCCTTCTCAAGAACGGTTTCACCTGTACTTTGTCATTCAGACCTGGGTATTGGTCAGCCCTACATCTGATAATCCACTTCATTTCGCTCTCCAATGTATAGTTTATTATATCACCCCCTCTTATATTAATTTCAATTTTTTGAATGACAAAGAATCTGAAGGTGTGTGTGGCCCCTGATTCCATATGGTGTTTGGCTAATGCATTGAACACTGAACCTATTCTTATGTGATAGACATGTTCTCTAATGCGTTCTTTCAGAAATCTATTGGTTGTGCCAATATAGAACGCGGAGCATGCTTCACATATAGCCATGTAAACAACATTTGAGCTGTTACAATTGGTGTTGGTGTGAAAATAAAACAGTTGTTTTGTAACAGGGTGGGTGAAATCTGTTGTTTCTTCAATATACATGCACTGATTACATTTTCCACAGGGCATAGTGTTTATATTTCGTTCACTTGTTCTTCCTATTTTCAGATTATTCCTGGGTCTGCAAAGTAGTCTCCTTAGATTTGGCTGATTCTTAAATACAATGTTCGGGCTAGAGCCCACAATCTTACTTATTTCATTATCTAAAAGTAAAATATTCCAGTGTTTTGCCATGATTTGTCTAAGATGAAATGCATCTTTCGAGAAGAACATAGATGCTCTAATATTATCTAAGGTAAACAATGGGTCAATATTGGCTGGTTCCATAGGTTCTGAAAAATAGGGTTTAGCCAATATTGACCCATTGTTTACCTTAGATAATATTAGAGCATCTATGTTCTTCTCGAAAGATGCATTTCATCTTAGACAAATCATGGCAAAACACTGGAATATTTTACTTTTAGATATTGAAATAAGTAAGATTGTGGGCTCTAGCCTGAACATTGTATTTAAGAATCAGCCAAATCTAAGAAGACTACTTTGCAGACCCAGGAATAATCTGAAAATAGGAAGAACAAGTGAACGAAATATAAACACTATGCCCTGTGGAAAATGTAATCAGTGCATGTATATTGAAGAAACAACAGATTTCACCCACCCTGTTACAAAACAACTGTTTTATTTTCACACCAACACCAATTGTAACAGCTCAAATGTTGTTTACATGGCTATATGTGAAGCATGCTCCGCGTTCTATATTGGCAAAACCAATAGATTTCTGAAAGAACGCATTAGAGAACATGTCTATCACATAAGAATAGGTTCAGTGTTCAATGCATTAGCCAAACACCATATGGAATCAGGGGCCACACACACCTTCAGATTCTTTGTCATTCAAAAAATTGAAATTAATATAAGAGGGGGTGATATAATAAACTATACATTGGAGAGCGAAATGAAGTGGATTATCAGATGTAGGGCTGACCAATACCCAGGTCTGAATGACAAGGTACAGGTGAAACCGTTCTTGAGAAGGAGAAAACTCCATGTACCCCACCATTAGTATACACTTAGGTTCAGTATTTTATTAATCGCAGTTGTCCATTTTTAATTAATTTATTCTACCCCTTGGACACTGTACTTCTTATCCCCTTGCATATGGTTACACCACCACTTATCATTCTAACTTCGCTAAGCCCATACCTTATGAACCCCCTCCGTATGGTCCCATATGGTTAAATAGTTTCCAGGTTCTTGTATAACCTTGATTCACACTATTTATCCACTTTTCTTGATGGATGATAGGTTTTCACATTTTTTATCAACTTAGGTTTTTATACATTTTATGCTTATGGAGTGCATGATACAAGAAAGTATAGTGTAGGTTTTATATGTTGTTTGTTTTATGTAATACGTGCATACATACATCTATATTTTATGCATTTATATTTATTTTTATAGATAGTATGTTTATTAAATTAAGTTTTAAATAATGTTTTTTATAAAGTTATGTAATGTCGATTTTTAAATGAAGCCATATAGCGCTTTAAGACTTTTTTAATGTTGATTGACTTTTTTAATGTTGATTGACTGACCAATAGCGTTGTATAGAGCAATATTTAAACTGTAATGTGACTGCAATTAAATGTTTGAAAGTCTGAAGAAGCCTACGGGCAAAAGCGCTCACTACCAATAAAAGATTCATCTCCATATTGCTCATCTAGCGTGGTGGTTTCTTTATGTGAACATTTTGTGCATTTTAGTGACTGGATACCTGGCTACCATACACCAGTGTACCTTTTTTGTTTATTTTGCTACAGCTTTACTCCGCTGGTGTCTCACTCTACGTGCTGGTTGTGACTTTTGGTTTCTATTAAAAGAAAGTACTTCATTCACCTAAATTCTGTTGAGTACCCATTTCCCTATAGGTCCTTTCTGACTCAGTTACACAGCAATCTTTTTCACTATTTCTAGCATGTCGAAGGGTCAGTTGCTGGCGTCCTCTCCTGTTCAGCTGGTGAATCTGGGAATCTTGAGGCAATGTTACAATTGCCTCATGTACACAGACAACCCTCTCCTCCTCCCAACAAATACAAATATATGCGAGAGATGCAACTATATAGCCAAACAGGAGGTTGAGCTCTCTCAATTCAGTACTGGCAAGACCAGTCAGGAGGAGAAGGTAACCACGCACACCACAAACCCAGTCTCACATAGAACTTTCAAAACTGCAAACCAAACACATAAACACACAAAAACATACTCGGAGGCACTGATTAAAAATCTACCAAAACAACAGTGGCCTCCAAAGCAGACACCCAAGCAACCACCACCTCAAGACATAGCACATGCAACACATAGTTCACAAAGTCAGTGTGCTAAACAGTCACAGCCCTTAAGGCCAAACAACATGCCAGACACACTTGTAATAGGTGACTCCATAGTCAGATACACTGATGTCCCGCTCACCAGACTGAACAAGGAAAGGTCACAGTAAGCTGCCTGTCAGGAGCTAGAATCCGCCACATAACACAAGCACTCAGGTCACTCCACAGCAAGTACAAATATGACTCAGTCATTGTACATGCCGGTGTGAACGACCTGAGACGCCTCCCTGACTACATGAAAAGAGACATAGAGGAACTCTCTGATTATGTAGCCCAGGCCGGTATGACCCTGACCCTGAGCAGCATCTTACCCTCACCAAGAATGATGCCACAGTACAAAGACAAAATGATCAGTTTTAACAATTGGCTTAATTACTGGTGTCATTCTAAGGGATCCAGTGTCTGTCTGCTTGGGATGACATGCTTGACAAGCCACGCTGTTGCAAGGGATGGCTTGCACCTGTCACCCCTGGCTCCCGGATATTGGCCAAGGCTCTTGCCACCCCCATAGTGCTTTTTTAGGCAAGGCTCAAATGACAAACCTACCTCCCTAGAAAACACAAGTGGAAAAAAACTAAGGGTAATGCTGCTCAATGCCAGAAGTCTAAACCTCAAGATGCACGCCTCGAGAGCCCTCCTCAGTATGGAGAACATCGATGTCTGTGCAGTGACTGAAACCTGGTTCAAGGCTCCTGAGAGCACCCCAGCACTATCAGGTTTTACCTCATATCATGCTTTCCGGCCCCAAAACTTGGACCGAACCAGAAAAGGAGGGGGAGTATCCATTTTCATCAAAGATACCCACACCTCCAGGTTAGTGGCAACGCACGAAGCATCGGAGACTATCCAGGTGCAACTAACCATAGGCAAAACTGCCTTACAGTTTGTAGCATGCTACAGACCACCCTCAAACTCAGGAACCCCACACAGCCTTCCTGAAGACACTGGAGAGTATGAATGCCTCTCCAAATACCATCATTTTGGGAGACTTCAACTACCCAAACATAGACTGGGAACATTACTCAAGCCCCAACACCCTAGCCCAAAGGTTCCTAGAATTCATAAACTCAAATGCAATGGAACAACTAGTCACCATTCCCACAAGAGGAGACAATATACTAGTCCTGATCATCACAAACATGGGGACAAAATGCTCCACACCGGAAGTATATCCCTCTTTGGTAAGATCAGACCATAAATTAATCTCACTGGAAATCCACATCCCGCCCCCACCCTGCACAAAAAAGACCACAGTGAAGAACTTCTCAAAAGCCAACTTCACACTTCTAAGACTGAAGTGGTATCCTTCAAGGCCCCTGGGCCAGTGGAAACCACAACCCACACTGCTGAATCCTTTGCAAATGCCTTCTATGGGCACCTTCAAGAATGCATGGATCATGCAATCCCAAATAAAACCAAGACCCATTCCCCCAAAGGCAGGCGCCCGGTCTGGTGGACCCCAGCCATAAACAAACTTTTCAACAGGAGGAGGAAGCTACTACATGACAGAGCAAAATTCCTAAAAGGGAAGGCATCTCTGATCAGTACTAGCAAAAAACTACGATCACTCATAAAATCATCCAAGGCCAGCTTTGAGAGAAAAATCGCAAAAGACACAAAAGACAATCACAAGGCCTTCTTTAGCTATGTTAGAAACCTAGGTGGAAACTCCCAGATATGCTCAGAGTTAGTCCAAAACGACACAAAATACACTGAACCCACTGACATTGCCAACATTCTGGCAGACAGGTTCAGTGCAAATTTCTCCTCCACCTCCCCCCCCAAAAGGAGAAATAACTATCCCAGCAGAGTGTAGCCTCCCTAACATCTCAGATGCCCAGGTGAGAGCCGCCCTCTCTAAAGCTAAAAACACAGCATCAATGGGACCGATGGTGTCCCGGCTGTGTGCTACATGAACTCCAAGAGGAACTAAACCCACACATAAGGCTGCTGTTTAATCTTAGCCTTACTACAGGATACATACCCAAAGAGTGGTGTACGGCAACAGTGGTCCCACTTCACAAAGGCGGTGCTTCTACAGACCCTGGAAATTACCGCCCCATAAGCTTGACGAGCCTGGTCTGCAAAGCTATGGAGAGGATCATTATGGAACTCATAAACAAAGACATTGGGGACCTACAGACATTGGATCCTACCCAATTTGTCTTTGTCAAGGGCAGATCCTGCCTTTTGAACTTGGTTGACTTTTTTGAAACAGTCACTAAGGCCATTGATGAGGGTAAGGCAGTTCACACAGCCTACCTTGACCTTGCAAAAGCCTTTGACACAATACCCCACTCGGGCATCATAGACAAACTCACCAGCTTAAATGCAAACCCATATGTCACAAGATGGGTTGCAAACTGGCTCAAGGACAGAACCCACAGGGTCAGAGTTGCTGGAGCTATGTCAGACTCTAAGCCAGTCACAAGCGGTGTCCCACAGGGCTCAGTCCTGGGACCCCTCTTGTTCGGCATTTATTTTTCCGAGGTACAGGCAAACATAGGAGGATTGTGGCTGACAGAGTTCGCAGATGACTGCAAACTGGGCACCATAATTGATACTCCAGCGGACACAAACATCCTTCAGAGAGGCCTCATAGAAATGGATAATTGGTGCCAGAGCCATGGCCTTAAGCTGAATGCCAAAAAATGTATAGTCATACCCTTTGGGAAAAACAAGGTACCGACAAATTACCACATAGGTGGTAATCCATCAAGTACGGAAGAGGTAATCAGGGACCTAGGGACCCAGGTTGACAGTAACCTCTCATTTGACACTCACATTGCCAAAGTGGTTAGGAAGACCTTCTATATTGCCCACCTTATCATGAAGGGTTTCCCATCTAGATCAAGAGAGGTCATTGTACCCCTGTACTCTTCTCTTATCAGGCCAATGATTGAGTACAATGCCCCATTTGGGATGTATCTCACCCGACACCTGCAGCAGTTGGAAAGACCCCAAAAGTTCCTCACCAAGAGGATAAAGGGTCTTAAACATATGTCATATGCTGCCCGACTGAAAAAACTCCAGCTCTATTCAATCGCATACCGCCTACTCAGAGGTGATCTGTGCCTGACGTACAAGGCCATGTCCAATCCGGAATTAATGGACATGCTCCACCTCAGAAAATCCAAATCCATCAGAGCCACGAGAACAAGAGACTTAAACCTCAACACAGAAATAAATAGGATGTGCTGGAGGGACAGATTCATAACCCAGAGGCTCCCTACACTCTGGAACAGAATCCCAGTCCATGTTAGGCAGAGCCCCTCACTGACTCTATTCAAGAGAAATCTCGACAAGTGGATGGGAGATCGTAGGTTTACCCCAGGGGTCATCTCTGTGTCACTACTAGACAGAGGCACAGTAAACGAAACCCTAAAAGGGCGTAGTATTCTCATCCTAAGGGGTGGTGAAAGCCACACTTACTCTGGCTAGGCTTAGAAATGCCCTAGGGCAGATAGCCTAGTACGAACCTATGAACCTATGAACCTATTCACTGTGAAATACACCTTTGGGAAAGGTATAGCTCAGTAATCTCCATGGCGCACCCTATAACTGCATAATGCTGTAGTGTGACAAACAAGTTAAGTAGGAGTTCTAATCCCAGACATGGCAACTGTGTGTGTTTGTGTGTCTCTGTCTGTGTAGGGAGCAGTGCTTTTAGGCTAGTCACACTCACTACAATTCAAATGGCCTACTTTGGCAAGGCTGCTGATGTCATTCACTGTGAAATACACCTTTAGGAAAGGTGGAGCCCAGAAATCACTGTGGCATGTCCTATAACTGTGCAATGCTGTAATGTAATAAACTAGTTAGGTAGGAGTTCTAATCACAAACATAGCAACTGTGTGTGTGTTTGTGTATGTCTCTGTCTGTGTAGGGAGAACTGCTTTTTAGACTAGTCACACACACTACAATTCAAATACCCCACTTAGGCAAGGCTGCTGATGTCATTCACTAAGAAATACACCTTTGGGAAAAATATAGCCCGGTAATCTCTGTGGTGCAACCTATAACAGAATAATGCTGTGGTGTGATATAGTACTTTGGTAGGGGTTCTAATCCCACACATGGCAAGTGTGTATGTTTGCATATGTGTTTCTTTGTCTGTGTAGGGAGCAATGATTTTTAGGCTAGTCACACTCACTACAAATCAAATGCCCTAATTTGGCAAGCCTGCTGATGTCAGTCACTGTGAAATACACCTTTGGGAAAGATGTAGCCCGATAATCTCTGTGGTGCATTCTATAACAGCATGATGCTGTAGTGTGTTATAGTACTTTGGTAGGGGTTCTATTCCCACCCATGGCAAGTGTGGATGTTTGTGTGTGTCTGTCTCTGTGTAAGGAGCAATGCCTTTTAGGCTAGTCACACTCATTACAAAACAAATGGCCTACTTTGGCAAGCCTGCTGATGTCAGTCACTGTGAAATACACCTTTGACAAAAATGTAGCCCAGTAATCTCTGTGGTGCATCCTATAACAGTGTAATGCTGTAGTGTGACATAGTACTTTGGTTGAGTTCTATTACCCCACATAGCAAGTGTGGATGCTTGTGTGTGTGTGTGTGTGTGTGTGTGTGTGTGTGTGTGTGTGTGTGTGTGTGTGTGTGTTACCTTGTCTGTATAAGGAGCAATGCCTTTTAGGCTAGTCACACTCATTACAAAACAAATGGCCTACTTTGGCAAGCCTGCTGATGTCATTCACTGTGAAATACACCTTTGGCAAAAATGTAGCCCAGTAATCTCTGTGGTGCATCCTATAACAGTGTAATGCTGTAGTGTGACATAGTACTTTGGTTGAGTTCTATTACCCCACATAGCAAGTGTGGATGCTTGTGTGTGTGTGTGTGTGTGTGTGTGTGTGTGTGTGTGTGTGTGTGTGTGTGTGTGTGTGTGTGTGTGTGCGCGTGCTTGTCATCGATATCCTGTGTGGAGGGGGCTGTGAGTGTCTAACAACTGGACTCATTGCGGAGAGGGTTTTGCAAATTTCTAATATGGTGGCCCTATGTCACAATGTCCACCTTACAAGGATAACAGATGTGAAATAGCCAAGAGGCTGGGGTGGCAATCCATACCCCTACATGTGACATCAAGACCTGGCAAACAAAGTTTGCAACCCTTGTACACAGAGAACACTCTCAAACCATGTCTCATACACAAACACACTTGCCTAGGCAACAACTGCTATGTTGGTAGTACCCTACATATTGCCCACAGATAGTAACCATGGTGTGATTGCAGTGGACTAGAGAAGGCATGGCACCCTGTCCATCAGTACAGTACGAATGTACATGCAGACAGTGTGCCTTCACTATGCTCTCCATTGGATGCCTGCAACACCTGTGGTGCCATCAAATGTGACCCACAAAGGACATACCATGCCTTATACACATGCCATGTATGGACAGATGCTACTGACACCAGGGAATACCTGTATCATGCTATCAATGTAGGTGCAGGGTCAACCTGCTGTACATTACCTGTTCCCAGTACATGAGGGCAGGACAGGCACATCTAATTATAACAATATGTGTACACAACATGGGCCATACACCCCAGGTACAGTTCCACATGTCACTATACATGCATGTGAGATGTGTGCACATCCCAGGCAGCATCCATGTCATGGACTAAAGAACACTTACATGACAAGCATTGAACAGCAATGGCCACATACAATAGTGACCCAGGTGACTGGATGGTGAATACAATACCCACCTGTGTGGGCCAATCCAGACACTACACCCCTGAGCCACACTGCAGACCATTGTCATGTGACCTGATGCCAAGGTATACCCTTCACCTAGCCTTGTATAGCCTTCTGGCACAGTCAACCACTACACACCCATGAAGCAATGCATGCATGCATGTCAGTACTGGCACCCTGTGTCTGTGTGTGTGGTGTATGATGCTTTTGACCACAGTCACACTCACTACAACCCCTATTGGCATACTGAAGCATGCTGTCTGATGTCAAACACCTCCACATACCCTTTGCCCATATAACCTCTGGATAACCCCTGTGGTGCATGTGATACCTGCACAGTACTGTATTGTGGCAAACTAATTAGTGAGGAAGTGTATTCTTGACCCTGTCAAGTGTGTCAATGTGTGTGAGTCCCTGAGTGAGTGTGGCTGTGTTTACGCTGACACCTGTTCATGTGGACAGGCATGTGTACTACATCAATTGTATCGCTATCATATCACTGTTGCAGATGTCACTCACCATCACATATACATTTGGAGAGCTTATCAACATGTAAGCTATGTGGCACATCCAATAACTGCATAGACGTTATAGCAATACATAGTCAGTCAGGGTTTTAATACCCTGTACTGGTAGGTGTGTGACACAAATATGCTTAGGTTTTACTCTCCCACCCCTTCTTTGACTTACTTTGTCTCTGTCTGCCTCTCTCACTCTCTCTCTGGTGGATGTGGAGAACTACACATGCTTTGCTTAGGCAGCAGCATGTGTTTTTTAAGTGATGCTCATGATCAGCTGATGGCTGATGGCCTCTGCTTGAATTGCAGCCCTCTTCTAGCTGATTGTATGTGGAACAGCTGTGGTAGCATTCCCAAAGCCAATTTCATGGAAACACACTCCAATATCTAGGAACGTCATGTTGCTGTTGGGCCTTTTCATTCACTGTGAGCAGGACCTATATCTGGTGTTTGGCAAACAGCATCACAGATGGATTGGGGATTTACCTCTAACAACATACACTGTGGATATAGGCCAACACACAGGAAGGGATGTGCCTGACATGACTACAGAATGTAAGTGTTCCTATTCTGCATTTGGAGTAATGTTGGTTTAACAGGGTGTTTGTGGATATGGCTGGTCTACATGTTTTAATACCTGTCATGACAGTCCTATATTTCTGAGGAAACCCCCATCTGTAGGGTCATCTGGACACTGGGCAGTGTGTGGTGCCTTTTGTTTCTTGTGTCACTCACACAGCACCTATCTGTGAACTGGAGAAGCATAGTGTGAGGATTGCAGTCAGTACATGGTGACAGCCATGAGAGTTACTGACTTCATATTCCTCATAGGACATCTGTCTCAACAAACCCTGTTACAACAGTAAATGTATGAGGTTATCACAGCAACATGTCAATATTGGCCCTGTATTTGTGCCTCCAGCCGCAACTCTGTCAACCTTTGTACATATGTCAAGCTGTAAGAGGTGCATGTTTTCTGTACACCATAATTTATTGACATCATATCTGATAAGATCTGGGTCATGTGATCCAGAGAAGTGGCAAGTGGAGTACTTCAGGGTTCAGTCCTGAGACCGCTCTTGTTTGGCATCTACTTCTCTAAAGTACAGGCCAACACTAAGGAACTCTGGCTAACAAAGTTCGCAGATGACTGCAAACTGGGAGCCATTATTGAATCCTCAAATTATGTGGATATTCTACAAAAGGGTCTTACAGAAACAGATGCTTGGTGCCAGAACCATGAGCTCAAGCTTAATGCCAAGAAATGTATAGTTATCCCCTTTGGGAAAAAAACAGGTACATGATGTACCCATGAATTACCACATAGGTGGCAGTACACTAAACACCGAAAGTGTGATGAGAGACTTAGGGACACATGTGGACAGTGGTCTCACCTTCGATAACCACATTGCCACAACAGTCAGGAAATCCTTCTGTGTGGCACACCTCATCACTAAGGGCTTTTCTTCCTGAAAAAAGGAGGTCATTGTCCCACTGTACTCATCGCTCATTAGACCCATTGTAGAGTATAACACCTTGTTTGGTATGTCCCTCACAAGACATCTCCAACAGGTGGAAAGGCCACAGAAATACCTCATTAAAAGAATCACAGGCCTAAAGCTGATGCCATATGCTGACCATCTAAAAAAACTCCAGCTATACTCTGTGGCATATCATCTACTCAGGGGCAATCTCTGCTTAACATACAAGGCCATGTCAAACCTTGAGCTGTTGGACATGCTCCACTTAAAGAAATCCCAATCCCACAGAGCCACATGCTCCAGGGATCAAAACCTTGTCATCACAATGAACAAAACATGCTGGAGGGATAGGTTCCTGATCCAGAGACTTCCCATACTCTGGAATAGACTGCCCATGCATGTCAAGCAGAGCACCTCCTTGGCCCTCATCAAAAGGAACCTTGATGATTGGATGGGAGATAGGAAATTTAGCCCAGGGATCATGTCAGTCACCCTGCTAGACAGGGGTCCAGGGAAGTAAATATTGTAGGAAGAAATATCCAGGGAATTGTTATGGCTAGGCTTGTATAGGCCCTAGGGCCAATAGCCTAGTACCAACCTATGAACCTATAACAAGCCAGTGAGATATCAGACTGCTACACTCATTATGTATAGTAGGGGTTATATTTGAGGACATAACCTGGGCATTCTGTGGTTGTGTGTACAGTACGGAGGTCTGGGTACCTATGGTGATTTTTGACAGTGTGTGTAATGTGAATATGTACCTTGGTCTGTGTACAGACTGTGGTAGATGTCATTGCTCTTTTTCCTGTTCTATCTGATGTTACATGCTGCTCCAGTGTATGTTACCCTATGGCTTAAATGTGTGTAGGGACAAACACACACATGTCCTATACCACAGACAGGCATCGGACCACACTGTGTAGTGGCCCAGTATATGTAGGGTTAGTGTGTGAGTGGCACATATGAGGATGGTGTTGATTAGATAGTCCATATACTGTGATATTACACTAGCTTACCATATGTGGCTATGGCTGTCTTCACATTGGTTGTGGTTATGCACTTTCACACAGGTGTCTGTTACTCTGTGCTGTGACATGCCTGTAGGGCCTGCTATATATGCAGGTACATGTGTATTCCCCCATAAGAAATGTAAGCCAGTGTTTTGGCAGTCTGCCTGTAGCCTGCACAGTGCTTTATTACATGCCTAGCAGCTTAGTGTACTTACTCAGTGTGATGTTATGTCCAGATACTTGCCAGATGTACTGCTGCCAGGCCACCATAACAGTCATGTATTTAAAAA
>NC_056728.1:1553608307-1553633307 GCF_019279795.1 Protopterus annectens
ATATATATATATATACACACAAACAAAAACTTCAGCAGCAAAAATAAAAATTCAAAAACCACAAAGATAAACGAAACTGATATTTGAGCGCGCTTTTGTTCTTTATTGTATAAGAACTTCTTCAGAAAATGAGTCCACAATATTAGGAAAGAAATATAAACAGTAAGAGAAGGGCAATAAAATTAGTAACCACCAATAGCAATTGTTCAGCCCTGTTACATCATGTCAGTGTAGCATTCACCTAGAATGGTAATAAGATTCATGAATAAACATGCAAGGTAGCCAGGAAATGTAAGAGAAGTGGAGAAGTCAGTAATTCCACTTCAAGGCACATTTCAAATGTATGTTATCATTTAAACCTGGATGTTGTTGTTTGTCTTTCGGCTTTTTCTGGTTAGGGGTCGCCACAGCGGAACTCCGGTCCGCTAATGATTGGCAGTTGTTTTTTTTTTATTATGGTGTCGAGTTGCCAGCCTGACACCCAACCCTCAATGAAGGCACGCCCATTCAACACATGTCTTTCGAACACCCACTCAACTGCTGGGAGGACATGCAGACTCCACACAGAAAGCACTCCCAACCCAAGCCGAGAATCCGCTGCACCACCATGGTGTGTGTGTGTGTATATATATATATATATATATATATATATATATATATATATATATATATATATATATATACACACACACACACACACACACACACACACACACACACACACACACACACACACACACACACACACACATATATCTACATGTTTAAATATATTTCCTGTACTGTTGAATACTGATATGTTTGTGAAAACATCATGGTTATGTATATATGACATGGCTTAGTAGTAAATCGCTATGGTATGCAGGGTCGTGGGTTTGAGCCTTGCAAAGGCTGTTTATTTTGTTGCTGGGCAGAACAAGGGCTATTGGATACAGAGTGATTAAGGCACTTTTAAGCAGTTGTATGTGGGTTTACGTGGGTTTGCACAGAGGTATGCACTGCTAACTGTATAACCAGTTACAGTTTATTATACTCAATTAGCTTCTAAATTGCTTAACCTGTATAGGCATTGCTTACCCCCATACAAACAAGCTTAAATCCACTTACTGCTGCTTAAAAGTGCTTACTCCTGTTTACCCCATGCTAATTTCTTTAAAAGAAAAGAAAAAAGGGTTGATAGGAAAGTGGTGAAAAGAGGGCACAAAGAAGGAAAAGACAGTAGGGAAAATAGCTAGGGATGTGCAGGAGGGTGTAGGGAAGGTTCATAGCTGCCCATTTCTTCTACAGCAACAGCTGTGCATATACAGTGAATTTGGAGGTAGATTTGGACACAAACCCCTGAGATAGGGGTGAGGGCAACTATAATATGTTGTGATGCCAATTAGACCAGATTACATGTGTCCAGTGGACACGTGTGTGAAATGGACAGCTATGTATGGGGTGATTTCTTTTTTGGGAACAGAGTGCCCTTTTTTTTAGGTGAGAGTGGGATGTTGGAGGGATAGTAGGTATATTTGGGGAGGTAGGTTGGGTAGGTTAACAGAGAAAACAAACAAGACACATACAGGGGCAGTATATGACACATATGAGGAAGTAAACACCTTGATGGGGAGGGGTGTTGGGAAATCGGAAGCCCATGAGCCCCCTAGTGGAAACAGTCGGACTGAGGTCCCCACTCATGGGCAGTCACCACTGCCCCGAAGGTGGCTGTGCTGGGGGCTGAGCCGGAGAGCCAGCCCGACCCTCTAGTTGTGACACGTGACCCTCGAGCTGACGTAGCAGATCTGTGACCTCCTTGCAGAGCTCACTACGCACCATGACCCGGACCTGGCGACAGGTGACAGGTTCCTGTCCGCACCCGCTCCCAGGGGGGGGTGAGCTTCATTTCCTGAGGTGGTTCCACCCGAAGGTAGTGCAGGAACAACGGATGAGGTGATCTCGGGTTGGGCCCCAGACATGCTGGTGCCCGGTGCCATGGCCAGGTGAGGTGAGACAGGTGGGTCCACTGGGACTCGCATTCCCATACGTGCTATGGTATTTATGGTTTATCAACATAGGCAGTTATATTATGTAGCACAGTGTGGGTGACAGTGATGAGTAATACCTTATTATTCAGAGCAACTGCAACACTAACAATGCCATACAATACCAAAGTAAACAGTACCAGTACAGGGTATCACTCTTTTATTTCTGGGCACAGTGTTCGTATCTGATGTACCTGTGGGAGCAGTGTTTGTTAGCACTACTTGACTGTTGCCACACAAAATACCAGTTTTACATTAGTATTATGCACTTACATCTCACTCTGTTACTGTACACACTCTGGTCACAGCTTGACAACATGGTGGTGTAGATGGGTAATATTTGGCTTATTACTCTCATAACAGTTTGAGGAGTTGCTAAAGTGACAGGTTTGTTCTTATAGATGTGTGACAATCAGTTCTATTTCATGTTTGTAGCTGATACATCTGGGATCACCCCACTAATTTCCCAGGAGGACACAGTGAGAGGCAGCAGATATGGGCCAATTTACTAGACATTCTGGACATATCTGTACAGTTGTGGGGTATGATTCTGTATGCAGACTACTACCACTCCCAGGATTTAAACCATGGTTGTGTGTGCTAAAAATACAACAGTTCAAGTCTCAGTTGTGTGTGCTATTTGGATTTTGTTGCCTGTTTTTTCACTGTTTTCTGTCTATGTCTCTCCCAGTTGTACTAGCTGACCTCTGGGGATTACACCAGTCATATGCAGACATTCCTACACATTTTTAATTTATGTTGTACAGTGTGGGTAACAGTACTTAATACGCCAGTACTATTAAGTGATTGCAAATCTACTTTACCATATGATACCAGAGTAAACACATGCAGTACAGCAGTTAGACCTTCATTGTCAGGCTATTATGCTTTTATTTACATGCAACCTATATGAGACTCTTCCTGCAATATTCTCTGGTGTATGCAGTACTTGCCTTAAACAATACAGGTTTTATATAGGCAATTGACTTACTAATACAGTGAGATTTATTTCCTATGACAGTACATGCAAGAGTATTACTAACCTGGCTAGCGTCGCAACCTCTCTAATCAACACCCATGGGCCTCCTGGTTCACAGCCTGCTCACTTGCTGCTTTGAAGGACATAAGAGGAATATTTAGCCACACCTATCCATAATATACATGACCTGGCAATTATTAAACAGGTAGTGGAGTGATACTTACACACAACTGGGACCTGCCCTGTCTTAGCCTCTTGGATCCACTGATCCAAGAGATCCCCATTTCGCCGCTTCAGGTCAGCATAGTGATGCCTGACCTGCTCACCAGTTTGGGGTATGCCAGTGGCACTGGTGAGGTCATGGGAGAGATGGTCCCAGAATTCTGCTTTATATTGGGCACCTCGGTACTGGCCCTGCACCAGTCTCTGCTCATGGTCTTTGACAAGGAGTCCTGCCATGACTCGGCAATACTGGATGCCCCAGCACTGTGCCCAAAAGTGCACTCCCTCTCCTGTTCCAGACATGGTGCCTGCAAGGGGAAGCTACAACCAGTTATGAGATGCATTCCTGCCTGTTGGGTTTAAATAAGGCCGATTTCCTGCACTTTGCCATGAATGGACGGTTTTGAAAAGGCTAAGCTATGGGCAAACCTACTTACCTAAAGTTGGCATTGTTTAAAGGAATATACCACTGGGCAAATTGAGTTAGCTGGCCTACACATTGCTTACACCTACTAAACTGGCCTGTGCAATGCTTAACGTTGCTTAATATTTACTTTGCATTAAATTTGCTCTTTCGCATTGATTTATTATTCATTACATGTTATATATATGTCTGGTATCCATAATTCATGTATATGTGCACTGTATGGGGTCCTTGTGTTTAATAGGGGACTTCCATTCCATTATTTATTTATTTATGTATTTATATTTGTTGACCGGGAGTGTCTGACTGGATGTAGGTCCATTTTCAGCTGAGGCCCAGGGAGAAAAGCTCCACAGTTAAAATAAACAGACAGTAGTTACATTGGATTACATAGCGATTAACAATTTACATAGCAATTACTTACAACATATTTACAGATGAAGAACATAGTACATCAGTAGACAACTAGAATCTATCTGTGAAGTACATAACAGACATTAACAAATGTTAAAATAAGAAGTTTCTGCTGTATAAGTACTAGGCTTATGAGCATCTGAGCTTGCTAAAATCAAGGTAGTTAGTGGAGTGGAAAGAAAGGTAGTGGTTGGATGGGGTGGGTAATATTAGAGTGGGAGTTGCAAGGGCATAGCCAGCATGTTTTTCGGTGCGCTTTTAGTAAAATTTTGAAGTGGGTGCATGATGGTACGGAGGTAATTGTGGTTGGGAGGTAGTTACATAATTTGGCTATGGTGCAAGAGAATAGTGCTTCACCAGCAGAGTTATTGGCTTTAGTGATCTGCAAGTGATTTTTGTTGCTGGATCTTAGTGGTCTGGTGGTGCGATAGGGTTGGAGTAGATTCTGGAGGGATGGGACATTTAGTGGATGGTTTACTAGTTTTTGGGCGAGTGAGAGTTGATAGCATTGAAGGAGGTGAGGGAGTTCAAGCCAGCCCAGTTCAGCAAGTGAGAGACAGTGGTGACTACATTAGGATGCCCCTGTGGCGAATTTGGCAATTTTGTTGTAGCAAGTCTCTAGCCTGTTTAGATCGCATTGCCTTAGGTTGGCATATATTGGAGAGGCATAAAGTAGGGTGGAGATAAGGTGGGAATTTGCTATTGAAATCTTTGCTGCTTTGGTGAGAAGATGCTTATTTCTGTATAACGCTCCTATTTTTTTGTGGACTTTTTTTATGGTCATGGATATGTGAATGTCAAATTTTAGTTTATTGTCTATTTCCACTCCTAGCAATTTGGTGTGTTCAGTTGGGTATATAGTGGTGTTGTCTTTTGCTGTGATGTTAAAGTGAGAGTTGTTTTGAGTATGTTTGGTGGGTTGGAAGATGAGTAGTTTAGTTTTGTTTGGGTTGAGTATTAATTGGGCATCGGATAACCAAGTTTCAACAAAGGAAAATGCTTCCTGTGTGACTTTTTGCAGTTTGGGTAGGGACTGGGCTGAGCAGATGATGGTCGAGTCATCTGCGTATTGTATGAGTGTGCCATGTGTGGTGGCAGAGGCTAGATTATTTGTGAAAACAGAGAAGAGTAGGGGTCCAAGGATGGATCCTTGGGGAACCCCTATGGAGACAGGTAGTTGGGGAGATATGTCATTCTGCCATACAACGGATTGTTGGTGGTCAGACAGGTAACTCTGAAACCAGTTGGTGACTGATTGTGAGAAGGATTGGTTATTGAGGACAGAGATAAGTTGTTTGTGTGGGACCATGTCAAATGCTTTAGATAGGTCTAGGAAAGTAGCAGAGGAGAGATAGCCATTGCTTTTATGCTGAAGGATAGTGTTAGTAAAGGAGAGTAAGGCAGTGATGGTGCTATGGTTTGGTCGAAAACCATGCTGAGTATTGGAAAGGAGGTTGTTAGTAAGGAGGTAGTCTGAGACCTGAGAGTGTATGCATCTCTCTAGTATTTTGGAGAGTGGAGAGAGAATAGCTATGGGGCGGTAATTGGTTAGTTCTGTGGAGGGTCTGCCTTTGTGGAGGGGAATTATATGTGATACTGTCCACAGTGTGGGAACATAACTTTTGACAGAGATCGGTTAATCAAGATGGATACTGGGTAGGCCAGAGCATCAGCTGCAATTTGTAGGTATTCACTTGGGAGGTTGTCTGCTGCTAATTTGGTTGGTTTAAGTTTAGTTAAGAGTTTTTTTATGTTGGAGGTAGGTACAGGAGAAAAAGAGAAGGCAGTGGGGAGATTAGTGGTTGAAGGTGTGGGTTGAAGGGGAGGGGGGTTGTGTTGTTTAGCTAGTGATAGTATGGTTTGTGTGAAGTGTGTGTTGAATGAGGTAGCAATATTTTCTGAGGAGTGAGGGATGTTAGGAGGAGGGGTACTGACTTTACCTGGGTGGAGGATGGAGTTTATGGAGGACCAGAATTGTTTGGGGCTGTGTTCGGAGGAGTCTAGGGCAGACTGGTAGTATTGGAATTTGTCCTGTTTTATTAGCTTTTTGACTCTATTGCATAGTTCTAGGAATTTCTGTCTAGTTGAGGGGGTCTTGGTTTGCACCAGTGCTCCCAGGCTTTATCCCTGTTTTTCATTTCTGACTTAGTGGTTTTCTGCAGCCATAGGGAGGGTTGTGCTTTGATTCTGGCAAGTCTTATGGGGGCATGGTAATTAAGGATGCTCAGGAAGGTAGTATTAAAAAATTCAACTGCATCATCAAGACTGAGGTACTTTAGAGGATGCCAGTTACATTCTTTGAGGGATGAGATGAATGTGAGTGGTTTAAAGTTTATTTTTTACATATCTGGCGGTAGACAACAGGTTTAGCTTGGTATAGGTAATTTTTCAGTAGGAATATTGGGGAGTGATCACTGAGGCTATCTGATAAGTATCCTGTTATATATGACTGGGGGCTCTTACTGACTAGTATCCAATCCAGGGTAGTGTGCTTGCTGGAGTTTTTATTTATCCTGGTTGGTGACTGGACTAGTTGGGTGAAGCCATGAAGGTTTACATGATGGGTTGGATGGTTGCTAGAACAGGATTGCCAGTCAATATTGAAATCACCTAAAATGATAGTTTCTTGGGGGAGATGGTGGGTAGACCAGCTGAGGAAGTTTTCTAGTGGAGGGATGTTTTGGCCAGGAGGGAAGTAGCATCCAATTATGTTGATGGTTTCGTTTTGGTTTATTTTGAGGTTGGTATATATTATTTCTTCATTGCCTATTTGTGGAGCTGATGATTTTAAGATCTGGATGTTTAGATGCTGTTTAAATATTATAGCTACACCGCCTCCTTTCTTGTTTAGCTGGTCTACACTTAGTATGCCATAACCTGTAGGGAGTATTTGCTCACTGGTAATGTGAGGTTTTAGCCAGGTTTCTGTCAGGATGACTATATCTGGGGAGTACAAGTCTATGGTGGCATTACAATTACACCTCACTTCTGGGCTTATTTCAGTACTCCAGTTCACATATTTATGTTATGTAGTAGGTTATAGAACATATGACTGTATACAGATTCCTTTCACATGTTCAGTTTGATTTTCCTATAGTGAGGATTTGTTTGGTGATACCTCAGTCTTATGTATGGCTGTGATGGCTTAGTGGTTAACTACTGTGATTATAGTGTATAGGGTCCTGGTTTCAAAACCTGCAAAGGCTGTTTATTTTGTTGCTGTGCAGAACAGGGACTGTTGGATACAAAGTGATTAAGGCACTTTTAAGCACTTGTAAGTGGGTTTGCGTGGGTTTGCATGAGGGTAAGCAAGGCTAACTTCCGGTTAAATATACTTACAGAGAGTTAGCTTCAGTATTGCTTAACCTGTGTGTGCATTGCTTACCCACAAGCAAACAGGCTTAAACCCGATTACTAGTGCTTACATATGCTTACTCCTGCTTACTACTGCTTGCTAGTGCTTACTCCCGCTTACCACTGCAGTAATTTAGACAGTAATGTCTAATGGTTCTTGGGAAGATGGGGCATTTGGAATCTGTATGGAGTTATAAAAGGATACAATAAGGGAGGGTGGCCTAATGGTTAAGGTGTTTACCTTATAGACACAAGGTGCAGGGTTTGATTCTCACATGGGGTAATTGGCTAGGCTTAAAACAGCCCCTAAGGACAGTTAGCCTAGTAGTAACCAATGAAACCTATCATTCATTACACACTTTACCTTCCATTTGTACCTCTGATTCCTTTGTACATATATTGTATAGGGCAGATGTATTATCTGCGGACTTTGCAATGTTTTGACACTGACACCTCACATTTGTATTTAATGCAGTACTCCAGTTCACAAATATTTGTTATTTAGTAGGTTATGCAACTAAAAATATTGGTCATAAAGTGATTTGACATGGAAAATGGACTGCAGTGCAGTGGGACTCGATCCGGGAATGACTGCTTGTAAGGCGAATGCTCTGTTCACTACACTATTGCTATACTGCTTCATTTGCATATATCTTGCCTTTTACCCTCTTCTGCCATTTAAGCTGCATTAACCATAGCTAAGCCATGGGCAAACCCATGCACCTATGGTTTAATTTAATCTGTTTCATAAAAAAAAAAATCTTTATATTTGTTGTTTTAACTATTGCACTTGTATATGTGGGAGGATGTTGCTAGGGGTATGCGTACACCTATGATCGGTCTTGCTCATTCTTTTCTGACTTTTCTGCTGTTCTTCATTGCAGGGCATATATATTCTGAGAGCTCTGCTCTCAGACACGCCCCCTGCACTCTTACACGCTCCGTGTAAGATTAGGAGCTCAGGCAGCGTGCCTTCATAAATATGCATGGTGAGCTGCCATCCTGCTCCTAAATGGCCGCTTGCGTGCAGGACTAAGCTGGTCCTGCACGGAAGGATAGTGAATCTGGGGGGTAGTTTTTGAAAGTTAGTAATGCTGTTTTTGTTCCACTCCCTGGCTTAAATCCATACTGAGTTGTATAAAATAATTTGTTCACTGTTAGGCATTTCATCAACTGTAGGTGAACACATTTTCAAGTATTTTAATTAAAATGGGTAATATAGGTATAGGTCTATAGTTTGTTAGTACAAGAGATTTTCCACCTCTATGTAAGAGAATGATCTAGGATTATTTATAGAAACTGGTTATGTAAAGGTTTTTGCAGCTATTTTGAGATATTCTACTCTATCTGCTGAAAAATATTTTTTTTTAATAAGGGTATTTTATCAAGCTGGTAGGTGTTGTGGTTAAGTGAGAAAGTGGAAATGGTATTGTATGCATAGATTACTGCTATGTTGGGTGTACTGGGTATATTAAGAGAGTTAGCAACAATTAAATAGACTAAGTTAATTCTACATGCTATCTTGCAGGGTAGGTATATGATGTTTAACCAGACCTTATAAGTTTTTTTTTTTTTGATCAAAACTGCTTTGGAGTTTTTCCTCTGTTTTTTTTTTTTGTAGAGCAATATAGCCTTTGGTATGGTACTTTCAGGTTCCACTAGTACTGGAGATGTTTTTTTTCTAATGCCATTTTACATGCTTTAGTTCTGTTTTGCATTAGTTTTTTTTTTCTATTTGTGAAAACCATGGTGGAGGTTTTTATTTGACTCTTCCTGTTTTGAAGTGTAAGGGAGTTTATTATGAAGAGGAAGGTTTAGTTACTGCATCATCTAACAGCAGTGTTTATAATGCCATGCATAAAGACAGACAAAGTTTGCATATAAAATTTTGATGAATTTCTGCTTGTTTTAGATTACATATCTAGGAATTTTTGGTTGTTGCAGTATGGTGAAGATGAAGTTATGATCATTATTTTTAAGGCATAATTCTTGTCTGGCCAACATTATTGTGATCTTCTATCAGTATCCAGTCCAAAATATTTTCTTTTTCAGTAAGATTATCTGTTCTTGGGATCATATGTATTAATTGTGTAAATCAACATAGATTAATAGTGAGATAAATAGTTGTATGTGTACATTTGGGCCAATCAATATTAAGGTAACCTAAGATTATTGTTTCAAGAGATCTTTGTAATTAGGCAAGATTACATGTCCACAGAGGCTGGTTTGTATGCACTAAGAGGTGCATAGAATATTGCTCTACATATTGATTTTTGTGAGTTAAAGTAGGATTTCAACATGATCAATGTTTATTATTTGTCTGAAGTACACAGCAAGGTTAAAAGCTCTTGAATATAAAATGGACACATCATCAACTCTTTTACTAGTGCAGTCATTGTAGACAATGGTGTAGCCAAGAGGCAGCATTTCTTCATCTTTTCTGCGCAATTTAAGATGGATTTTGTTGTGGGTGAAGACAGACATCAAGCTATGCAGATTGTTATATTATCTTGCATATTATAGGCATTTATAGGACATTTTGAATCCAGACTATCTACTTACTACTAGTGATACTAACAAACCATTCTGATAAATCATATCACCTCACAGTTTTCTTTGTGACCCTATTTTATTTATTTATTTATTTATTTATTTTATTTTACATTTGTTGACCGGGCTAGTCCAACTGGATATATGTCCATTTTCAGTGGAGGTCCGGGGAGAAAAGCTCCAATGGTTATAACAAGTATAGGGAATACAAAAAAAAACTAAACAAAGCAAAACAATACAAAAATTAAGCATAAAAGATAATCAGACTTTAGTATAGGTAATTTACATGTCAGAGGAAATATACATAACAAGATAGTATTCCTAAGAAAAAGTTATTAAATAATTGCAATACGCAATTGATAATATCAGTGTAGTGTAAATAATACATAGTCAAAATTTTTTTTTTTTTTTTTTTTTTTTCATAGTATATATGAGATAAGTTATATCCACAAGGATGTTATGTCAGTAGGGATCAGTCAGGATGCAGTATAGAGAGAAGGAAATATTGAGGTAGAGGAAAGGAGGAAGAAAGGTTAATCAGGATTGGTACAGGAGCAAAGCCAGTGTTTATTAAGATGGATTCTCAGTTGTTTTTTAAAGAGTGGAAGAGTGGACAAAGATGAGATATTGAGTGGAAGTTTGTTCCACATTTTGCCAACTGAGTTGGAAAAAAGACAATCTCCTGCAGCATTATTGGGTTTGGTACTATTAACTAGTAGTTTATCTGAAGAACGAGTTGTCTCAGATTGTTGTAGGGAGTAAGGAGGTTAGAGAGTATTGGTGTTTTGGATGGTTGATATAGAATGTTGTGAGCTATTAAGAGCTGTTGATAAATAAGTTTGTTAGGAAGTTCAAGCCAGTTTAGTTGTTTTAAGTTCAGGCAGTGGTGTGTTCTAAACTGGGATCCTGTGGCAAATCGAGCAATATTATGGTAAGATGAAGCAAGTTTCTTAAGGTTACTCTTAGAGAGATTTGTGTAAATAGGGGAAGCATATAGAAGGGTTGAGAGGAGGTGAGATTGGGCTAAGGTGGTCCGGGCTTCAGGTGTAAGGAAGGATTTGATTCTATAAAGGGATCCAATCTTTTTGTTAACTACTTTTATTGTGTTATTGATGTGACAGTCAAAGTTAAGATTATTGTCAATAGTAATACCTAGTAGTCTTGTAGAAGAATCAGGAGTAATATGAGTGTTATCAGTGGAAGTAATAGAGAAGTTTAGGGAAGTAGCTTTGCGGGTAGGTGTAAACAGTAGTAATTTGGTTTTCTTGGGGTTAAGGAGTAGACAATGGTCAGAGAACCACTGTTCAACAGTGGTAAAGGTTTTTTGGGTAAGAGGTTGAAGTTCCGCTTGAGAAGAAGCAGTGCAGATTATAGTAGAATCGTCTACATATTGTATGCAAGTGGTGTTAGGGATAGCTGATTGGAGGTCATTAATAAAGATAGAAAATAGAAGTGGGCCTAAGATAGACCCTTGAGGTACTCCTATAGAGATAGGAAGGAGGGTAGATAGTGAACTTTTCCAGAGTACTGCCTGTTGACGATTTTCAAGATAAGAAGTAAACCAAGTTAAGGAAGAGGGATCTAGTGCATGAGATTTTAGTATGTACAGAAGAAGTTTATGATTAACCATATCAAAGGCTTTTGATAGGTCTATGAAGAGAGAAGATGAGAGTTTATTGATGTTACGGTTATAGTTGATGGAGTTGGTAAAGGAGAGTAATGCAGTAGTGGTGCTGTGGGAAGGTCTGAATCCATGTTGACTATTGGCAAGTAGGTTATTGTGGAGAAGGTGGTTTAGTAGTTGTTTATGGATACATTTTTCCATGATTTTAGCTATAGGTGATAGTAGTGCTATGGGACGAAAGTTAGAGAAGTCATTAGACTTGCCCCCTTTGTGAAGGGGAATGATGTGGGATATTTTCCAGATAGAAGGGACAATACCCTCCTTTATAGATCTATTTATTAGGATGGCAATGGGATAGGCAGTGGCTTTAGCTCCTATTTGCAGGTATTCTGCAGGGAGCTTGTCTGCAGATGGGGTGGTAGGTTTTAGTTTTTGGAGTAGAGATTGGATATAGGAGGTAGATACAGGTTGTAGGTGAAGGGGAGGAAGAGTAGTTTTTGAGCTAGGTAAGAGTAGTTTAGAGGTTTCAGAAGAAAGGTGGTTTGCAAGAGTTTGGATGGCATTGGTGAAGAAAGAGTTAAAGTCATTGGCTATTTGTGTGGGATTATCTGGGTCAGAATCCTGAGGGTTTGGTGTGATTGCTTGGCCAGGGGATAGAAGATTATTAATACTAGTCCAGAATTTTTTTGGTTCTTTTATGGTGTTTTTCTGTAGTTGAAAGTAATAGCTCTTTTTATCTGTCAGAATAGCTTTTTTGGTGCTGTTTCTCAGCTCCCTAAAGTTTTGGTGGTCAGTTTGGTTTTTGGTAGACCGCCATTTATCCCAGGATTTATTTCTGAGAATAATTTTTTGCTTAGATTCTTGGTTAGCCAGGGTGCTGCTTTTGTTTTGGTTCTAATGGTATGGCTTGGGGCATGGTGATCTAGGATAGATAGGAATGTAAAGTTGAAGTATTCAACTGCTTCATTAAGTGGGAGATGTTTCAATGGGGCCCAATTACAATGTATTAGTTCGGCTAGAAACTGTGTAGAGTTAAAATGTTTTTTTGTACGTAGAGTTTTATATGTGGTAGGTAAGGTTAGGTTAGTTTTGTATCTAATGATATAGGTTAGAGAGTGGTCACTAAGATCATCTGGAAGGATGCCTGTGTTGTAGGTTTGTAAGGGAGTATTAGTAAGAATCCAGTCCAATGTGGTTTCAGTATTATTGGTATTATACCCTAATGAATATGTGATACTCCTAAGTATAGTGTGAAAAGTTCAAAAGTGACTTAAAGCAATCAATTGTGGAGGATAGCACAAAACTAGTCTGGGGTCTCTGCAGAGTAGTTCTTTGTCTTCAGTACACAGCTTTTGGATCAATTAAAAAGCATATATGCTGAGAGGTTTGTATCGTACATTTAACAGTCTAAAATATCTATGACTACTATTCTGGAAAATATATCATAGCTACATAATCTAGTAATCTCTTCTTTTCTAGCAGAGTCCAATATGAGATTGACTATGTGGGTATCTACAGGATAGGCTGTACTCCACTAAAAACTGCTACATATACATTTAGTAAGCTTTTTACATACCCCATGATGATGCCATAGTATGGCGCAAAATGATAAAGTAGAAAGCAAATGAAGGATCAATGGAATACTGCAGGTAACATGAAGATATTTGTCAGAGACGAATTGCACATTTGTTGCTAGGACCAATTTTCTTTAGGATACTTATGTTGGGGGATACAATAGAGTGGGACACTATGAAAGATCTGTTTAATGAAAATGCAAATGGTGGTGCACTGAACACAGATGGGGAAGCCAGTCATAATAGGAAGCTTAGAAAAGAAAAGCACCCTGGATTTAATAAAAACTAATTTAAATTTACTTTGATTTGTACAATATACTCAACTACAACAGAAAGAAGTCGCAAAGAAGGATTCTAGACAATGAAAATTTACAACAGATATAAATCATCCCCACAAGTCTGAAACTTGTAGTGCAGTTTACAAAATAGTCACAAATGCCAAGAGAATGTTGGGGGTGTATACTGCATGAGTGCTTTTATATCTGATAAGAAAGACCATTCTAAAAGGAATAACCAAGCCTGCAGCTGGACCTCTGCATATAGTTCTGTTAGAATGCAGAGCACAGGAGGTCAGGTTTGTCAACAGCATACAATGCAGACATTTTGAACTTGTAGTATGAGGAAGGACTGCAGTTTTATCAAACTACACATGTAAAGGAAAGTAAAGGGCTATATGATATGGATGTACAGTTTACAGCCTGAATTATGGGACATCTAAAGCTAAAGATGAATGACAAAAGAGGGATTAAGTGGCAGTGAGGATATTTCAAGGCAGGAAAAAAGGAAGCATTATTCAAAGAAATGTGGTTGGGCATTGTACCAAGCTTACAGAGTGCACGGAAACATATACATCATGTTGGTTATGATTCAAGGTTATCTATTATAAATAGAATATGGCAGAAATATTGGAGAGGAAGCTGCGCAATTTTTTCCCGCATCACTAAAATGGACTCAATAAACCACATGCATTATATTTACTGATAATAATTTGATTTGCTGAGAGCTTCAATGTCATGTTCTGGAATGTGGAAATTGACCAAAAATCCTGACTTACATATATTAAAGTAGAGATTGCCATTCTCAAAATATTTCCCTTTTTTCTGTGATATGATGATCTTAGAATTGGAATATGTAAGCTCAGGGAATGGGGGGCTCACCTGCTACATCTGGGAGTGCAGGCACGACTTACTCTACTTGCAGAGATCAGGGAAAAGTGATGTTTGACATTCAGTTTTTTCTTGAGTTTTCAGGCCTTTTTGCTGTTGTTTTTGGTTTTGTTATTTCAAAACTTGTCATTGTGAGTCCTGAAAATTCAATAGGGAGCTATTTTTCCTTCTACTATCACAGCTCAAGTGTTGAAAAATAAATCTGTATAAAACAACTTTTCAGTCACAAATAATTGAGAAATAATTGTGAACAAAGTTATTTTAAAAAACATTGCTTTTGTAGGGGGACACTAACCACATTGGTGATTTCACCACCAGAATCCTTGCCTAACTTCATAGTCTCACGATAATGGTAAAAAGAGAAAGTGACTACATTACAATTAGAATGGTAATTTTGAGTAGTGTGATTAGGTAGTGGGAACATTATCAAATAGCCATTGATCAGTTGCAAGGAAGCATTTATTAATGCATACTGGTTTCAGTGAGTCTGTCTACAGCAGTTGTGAGTCATATGAGCTGTAAAAGTATTTTATTTTTTTAATTTTTATTTATTTTTAGAGATCTTAACTTACATTAACTTTTTCCTGGTGGTCACCATCTCCCTTCTTGCCTTGTAATAGAACTCTTCCTATAAATAATACCTATAAAATGAGTACTGGTTCTGTTCTTGCTGTTCCAGTGATCATGCCATGAGAACCTTTGAGACATTCTGAAAAGTTTGAGTTCTGTTAACCAACTACCCTTTGATGTAGTAGTACTCCTCTATTATTTTATCAGTTGTTTTAACATTTGTTCTTTCCATACAATTATATCAAACTAAAAAAAAAAATCTCTCTCAAATACAGTATGTTTTCATATGCTTTTAATAATAATAATACGCTCATACATACTCTCAACAGAAATACGGTAAGCAACTAATTTTTTTTGCACCCTGCAAGGAATGTTGGGCCTAGGGCTAGCAACCTGAGCCCATAAAACCTGTAACTGAAATGAGTGCTGAAAGGTGCTTGTTACCCGATGTACCACATGGTGTGTAAACAAGAACGAGAGAGGGAGAACCAATTTTTTTTTAGGTTAAAGTGTTATATACGTAGCTTTTTAAATAGCATTGAGTGCATTTTCTAGATATTTTTATATATTTGGAGTCAACTAAAATGGTTATATTTTACTGAAAGTAATTTGATAGCAATAGTCAAAAGCTGTTAGGGTTACCACCTGTCCCACTTTGCGAGGGACAGTCCCTCTTTGGGCAGTTGTGTCCTGACAAAAAAATTAAAAAATGGCAAATGTCCTGAGATTTTAGGACAAAATTATTTCCTATATTTTATGTAATAGTTGCATAAATTAGTTATTCTGTATCTAAAATACCTAAATGTTATAAGAAACAGGAAAAGCAACTAAAATGCTACACGAATAAGCTTTTATTTAGGCAAAAAAGTTAAGTTCTATCCTTTGTACTGACCATGGGTATGTGTCGGCCTGTAAAATCTGATGTTTGTACAGAAAATGTCCCACTTTGGCCATTTGAAAAGGTGGCAACCCTAAAAGCTGTTGAATATTACATCTTCATTTAATTTGATTATTCTGGATTTATTATCATTACACAGCTGTAAATGTATGTTTTTCCAGTTTGCTTCATATTCACTATTCCACCAATATATAATATTTTTAAGACTAGAAGTTGTAAGATAGATTTTCATATATATAACTCATTCTCCCATTATTCCATGTTTTAAAGTGCTTCGGTAAGCTATTTTTGGTTTATTAGTATACCACAGAAAGTTAATCCGTATTCTAATATTTTCTCCATCTGACTTTTAGGGAATGTTAAAGCTATTATTTGAATAAAATATTATTGTAATAATATAATTTTAATAATAATCTGTCTTCACTTTAACAAAAAATAAGATTTTGATCCATGTGCAAGTAGTTTTGATTTAACTTCTCTGTTATTTTGTTTGTTATTATGTTTCTATTGTTGATGCCAGGGTTACTACTGATCAACTTACTGCAAGAAAACCCCTTAGTCCATATTTTTTCTTTGAAAATTTTTGTTTAATACAAATTGGTATCTGTAATTTTCTCATACATATAAGATGTTAAGGTTCCTCACAGTATGTTTGTACTAATATCTTATATTCAAACAATTAAAAAAAAAATCTTCTGTGATCAATTTTCCATTCTTCCATTTTAGTAATACATGCTGGCATGCTGTACATAATTAGGTAGGTTATTATTATTAAGTATTTATAAAAATGTTAAAGAATTGTGACTTGATATTAAACATGTTATTATTCTAAATGCACGTACATTTTCATTTGGTCCACTGATATAAGCATTGTATCTACTGTAATCTGTATTCCAAATCCATATTAATAATGATTGACCTTTAAAGCATTTTTTTTGTTTTCTTCCATTCATATCCTTTAATTTAACTGAATTTATCCATTTTTTAAAAGCATTAGTTGTGGCAAACATTTTAAGAAATATAAGTGCACTTGTGTAATTTTTACTTACTATGCAATTAAAATCTGCATCAATGTCATACTTCCTTTTATGCAATTCAGGAACATTTCAAAATGCTTTCTTGTATACTTATCACCAAGACCATGTATCTAACAACATTTTTATTCTAGTGTATATATTATATTTTGTTATTCATGAACTATCTTGCAGAACATTACACTTATATCATTGTGAGCAAATGTAACTTATGGCATTATTATTTTTTCCATAATATTGATGCAACTCATCATTTGAATTTATAATAAAGCTCAGGTAATGTTTCATTCTGGTCTATAATGAATCTGGCACTAGCTTCTTTAGTGATGTGTGTTTCTTTTATTAATGCAACATTAACTTTGCTTATAGGTATTTACTTATACCATAGCTTGTTTGACCATCATATAGTCATTTAAAATTATCTGACAGTATGATTAATGACTTCATATGTGGTTGATTTAAAACATCATTTACCTTTATAGTCATCATACAAAGATGCTTCATTAATTATTTTTTTTATTTATTCTTTGCTAACCAGTATAGAACATTGATTCACATGGGCCATTTTCAGACTCAGTTCAGGAGAGTATACAAAAATTATTTTTTATCAATGAACAAGAACAATATAAATTTAATTAGCAAAAAAAATTATAAGATATAGACCTAAGGAATGAAATATCAATGCAATGCAGTGTTTGCATAGTTGTTACATTGGAACAAGGTTAAATCCATTTATACAAAATCTAAAAGAAATACCACTGAAGCAGGCTCAAATGCTGTCTCGAAGAAAGACAAAATGAACAAATCCAGTAAAAAACAGTCACAGTCATGACCGCAGCATCCAGTACTAAAAAATGTTACAAGTGCACAGAACACAAGCACTTTCACTATAATAGCTTCATCAGGTGTTTAAAATGCACAGTAAAACACAACTCCTATAAAACACAAAGGTAACAATCACATGATACATTCCAATCACTATTTAAAAGCATATTACATACAAAATACCAGCACATGATTTAATAGCACATACAAAACATAAATAAAACATGAATACATTAGTGAAAGCTGCACTATCTCCTCAAGGGTCTATTTTTAAGTCGGAGTCTCAGGGGAACAGATTAATTAAGACCATGCCCTGAGTCCCCCCTCAGCCTAACAATCCATGTAGACTCTAAGTCTTCAGTCTTATTAGCTATATCACCTAACCTGGAACTCTCTGATATTCTACCAATGACCAAGAACTTGAACAAATGGCTGTCATCTGTGTTCATAACATGTCTAACTAGTGCGTTAACCGTATTGTGTTTATTTATATTGTAAACATGTTCTCTTATACGTTCTTTAAATGTTCTGTTGGTCTTCCCTATATAGAATTTCATACGTTTTACACAATAATCAAGATAAACCACATGTTTAGTAAAACATGTGGCATGTACTTTAAAAGTGTACATATTCCTCTGGTCAGAATGATAAAGTTCAGTACTGGTGTCAATATAAGAACAAAAATTGCACCATCCACATGGCCTGGTGCCATATTCACAGTTTTCAGCAGGGGTTTCCTTGGGATAACATAGTCTCCTTTTTAAGGACTTGCTATTCCTAAACTGAAACCTAGGTTCATCACCTATAAGTTTTGCTACATCGGGATCAGTAACTAAAACTTTCCAATGCTTCCTAATGATGTCTACATACTGAGAGACATCAGTAGTATAGCTTAAAGGAACCCTAAGTCTCATGCCACCATCCTGTCTATTTTTTACCTTATCAACCAAAAATGTAAGGAGGATGTAAACTGTCCCTGTGTAGCAAATGATTCACATGGCATTCTTTCCTATGGAGATTAGTAAAAAGTTCTCCCGCATTGTTCAAGTTTATAAAAGACTAACAGAGAGGGAGAAGTCAGAGTCGCAACAAAAAGAAACTGGAAGGGAATTTAAACAGTCAGAACACCATTAAGAAAGAGTTTTTGAATGTGAAAAAGGACTAGTGTGGAATTTGTCTAGCCACACGTTATCTGAATATGAACAAAGTGTGTTACAGAAAGGTTTGTCCTTTATACCTGCCAGTAAGTCTAATTTCACAGAAGTTATTTTTGATGTGAAAATGTTTGCAAGGAATTTAACACTAAAATTGTTGCATAGCAGTAACAGTAATGATGCAGCTGTATCTAATAATATTAACAATGCTAATAATGTTTTCTTTAAAACCAGTGGGTTTATCCCGAAGCCTAATTCACTAGTGACAGCCTTTGAGAAGCTATGTGTACAGGACATTTATGACTTGGAGTTTGGTAATGCTGTATCTTATAGAAATAGAAAACGGTATAATTTAACTAAAAATCAGAATGGTGCATTGAAGTATCTTGAGAACAACAGATATATCATTATTAGACCTGCCGATAAGGGTGGGCCAACTGTGGTATTGGATAAGGACTGGTTTGATTTGTGTCTTTCGACTTTTCCCAGGTAGGGGTCGCCACAGCAGAACTCTGGTCCGCTAATGATTGGTAGTGGATTTTTATGTGTTGAGTTACCAGCCCTGACACACAACCTTCAACGAAGGTACGCCCATTCACGCATATGTCCATGCAGAAGATGCTCTAGCTGAGAATTGAACTGGACAGTACAAAAATGGGAGTCATGTTGGATGATGGACAGTTCTATGAGAAAATATCATGTGTGCAAGTCAACAGTGTTATTTTTGATGTACATATTTTGGTGAAATGTCTGTTAGATTTAAATCTGATAGATGGCAAGTTATTTGAGTATTTGTTTGTGAGCAAATCTGCAGTTCCGCTCATACAAGGCTTACCGAAACTGCATGAGAGCTATGTAGATCCACCGATGAGACAGATTGTCTCGGGTAGGAATTGGTGCATGGAATCAATGTTGATTTATATAGAAAAACATCTGAGACCTGTTCTAGATAATCTTAAGCATGTTTTAAAGGACAGTGAGCATTTTTTGAATGACTTGTATTGTTTTGCTTCCATGAGTACTTACAAGGACTATTTACTTGTTACCATGGATGTAGTCTCCCTGTTTACTGTGATACGCAATTTAGAGGGTATTGCCAGTACTGTTCTGTTCTTAGAACGTTATGCCAACTATGGGGAAGAAACTGTTAGCCTATTGGCCAAATTACTTGAAATTGTGCTTGAACACAATGTTTTTGTGTTTGAGGGGCAGGCTTACAGGCAATGCAATGACGTAGCTATGGGCACCTCTTGTGCCAATAGCTACGCCAATGCAGTTATGGCTATTTGGGAGACTGAATATGTACTGAATGGACCATATAGTAGTCATATTTTATTCTTCAGAAGGTTTGTAGATGACCTGTGGAAGGGTGACCTCAATACATTTTTGAAATTTCATGAGTTTGTTAACATGAGTACTAAATTTTTAAAGTTCACCTTCAAATCGCCACTTTATGAGATTGAGTTCTTGGATATGTTGGTTGTAAGGGACAATGAGGGAGAACTTTTTACTAAGCTCTTTAGGAAAGAATGCCATTTGAATCATTTGCTACACAGGGACAGTTTACATCCTCCTTACATTTTTAGGAATGTTATACTCAATCAAATATATAGAGTGTCTAGGTTAAATGTGAAGGAGCTGGACTTTCAGATACAGGTAAACGTTGCCATGGATAATCTCAGAGATAGAGTGTATAATGAGCAACACATCCTTATTAATGTCAATGATGTAGTGGGAATGAGGCATAGTCAGGCCAAACCCTGCTTTTCGAAGGGAGAGGGAAAGTTTGGTAAGGTGAAACAGACAGGATGGTGGCATGAAACTTAGGGTTCCTTTGAGCTATACTACTGATGTCTCTCAGTATATAGACATAATTAGGAAGCACTGGAAACTTCTAGTTACTGATCCATCCTGATGTAGCAAAACTTATAGATGATGAACCTAGGTTTCAGTTTAGGCATAGCAAGTCCTTAAAAAGGAGACTATGTTATCCCAAGGGAACCCCTGCTGAAGACTGTGAATATGGCACCAGGCCATGTGGAAGGTTCTTATATTGACACCAGTGCTGAATTTTATCATCCTGACCAGAGGAAAATATACACTTTTAAAGTACATGTCACATGTTTTACTAAACATGTGGTTTATCTTGCTTATTGTGTAAAATGTATGGGATTCTATATAGGGAAGACCAACATAACATTTAAAGAATATGGTTAATGCACTAGCTAGACATGTTATAAACACAGATGACACCCATTTGTTCAAGTTCTTGGTCATTGGTAGAATATCAGAGAGTTCCAGGTTAGGTGATACAGCTAATAAGACTGACAACTTAGAGTCTACATGGATTGTTCAGCTGAGGGTGACTCAGGGCATGGTCTTAATGAATCTGTACCCCTGAGACCCGGACTTAAAAATAGGCCCTTGAGGAGATAGTGCAACTTTCACTAATGTATTTATGTTTTTATGTGATATTAAATCATGTGCTGGTATTTTGTAGGTAATATGCTTTTAAATAGTGATTGGAATGTATCATGTGACTGTTACCTTAGTGCTTTATAGGAGTTGTGTTTTACTGTGCATTTTAAACTCCTGATGAAGCTTTTATAGTGAAAGCACTTGTGTTCTGTGCGCTTGTAGTAAAAATGTTTAGTACTGGATACTGCGGTCGTGACCGTGTCTGTTTTTTACTGCATTTATGCAAAATGTTCAGACTATATATCCCTACTTCAGTTATTTTTCGGTTACTGTTACTTTACAAAATTCAAGGACACTTTCAACAAGCTTGACTGAGCTGGATAACAGACAAGAAAAAACAAAGTTAACGTATACAACCATGTAAAAATTTACTACAACTGCATTGGAATTGCTTACCTCAAGTTAGAAAGTAATTCAGTTAATAATCTAAATTATTTAAATAACTATAAAGCTCATTCTTTGCAAAACTACTACAGAAAATTTAAGAACATATGAAATTTAATTTAATGAATATACTATTGAATGAACACGATACTATCTCAAATTATGGTACTATAGTTTATGCCATATATAGTTAGCTATCTTAATACAATATTTAAAACAATATAACTCTGCCAAGAATGTTGAATTAGTCAATTTAAGAAAATATGAAATTTAATTTAATGAATATATTGAATGAACACAATACTATTTAAAATTATAGTACTATATTTTATGCTGTATATACTTAGCTATCTTAATGCAATATTTATAATAATATAACTCTGCCAAGAATATTGAATTAGTCAACATCTTATAACGATAAAGCTTTTTTGCATTTCTAAATAAATCATACATATCCCTACTGAAGTGGTACATTTTAAAAGGAGGTAAGAAACAGAGGAAGAAAAAAAGAGGGAGATAAAGGGAAGACAATGTGACATGGATCCTGATGAAAAAAGTTGCAAAACACTGAATTTATAATATTCCTATACTGCAAAAGTATATATAAAGCACTTCATAGCTAGGCAAATTGCATTAAATGTTCACTTGAAGCTACCAGTAATGATATTTTATTATTTAATGAATAAAAGATACCATTTGGAAATGCCACAAACTGTCACAAATAAAGTAACTTCAAAAAATTCTCTTTGAGTGCTTTAATTCTTTATACATCTAGATTTCATCAGAACCTGAAACCAGCAATCTCATAAGCTTTTGTGGCATTTCTGACTGGCATTTTTTATTTTTATTTTTATTTTTTTTTGGTTCTTTAGTCCATGATGCTGGCTTGAGTCATTTATTATTTTTTATGTTTTACTATATAATGCTGCTGGACTAGTGCAAGAGTAAAGGATAATATATAAAAGTTAGAAAATATATGTTGGGTGCAAAATAATATGTAATTTTAAAAGTATAGAGCATCAAGAGGTAGTTAAATGCAAAGAAGATTTCTATCACTTAATCTCTCCTTTGTAAAAATTTATAAGTAATATAGTGAATTCTTTTCCCAACGATGTTAATTGTCTATAATACTCTATCCTGTACAGTTAACAAAAGCCAAAAAGTGTGATACTCTGAATCGTGTCCCCTAAATCTATGCCTTGAGTATAAATTGTAGTACTAGGATCATGGAAGAAAGAACCCTGCCAGTAGCAGATTAATGATGTCTTTATTTAGTTGTGATGGGTGAGCAATTTTGTTTTGTGAACATCCAGTAAAAGTTACAATAAGATCTAGGTGGACAGGATCCAGACTATCATTCCTTTTTGGCTTTTCTTTAGTCCTCCAGTCCTTATAGGCTACAGGTTGGATACATGAATGAAAGCTCATACAATCTTTTCAGATTTTTGCATTTACCCATCCCATACCAATGATTCAAATACATCTCATTAAATTATATGCACATAATTTACTGGAGCATGACTCAGTATCAGAACACAATGCGTTATGAGGCTAATAATCCATTTGTAACAGAGGTATAATAAACTGTTCAGGTGGCTGGTGCTCTCCTTAGATCTGGTACCCTTCCTCAACTTTAAGTTAAGGGGTAAAAAGAAAAAAAGAAAAAAGCTCTTAAAGAACAAGGTCAATTTTCCATATTCCTTAAGAGAAAACAATCTTAAATTGCTGATCTAGCAATCCTAAGTTTCTGAAGCAAGCCAGCCTGGTCTGTTTTCTGTTTCCCATGCTCTTTCTACTAAAACCAAGTTTGTCTTCTTAAACTGCAGAAAATTACTTTCTACTTCAAATTGTTTTCTACTTCAATTTTAAAGTGTGGCAAACTGCCTCCTGAAAATGTAGCAAGCAATTTGATATACTTTGAAATTCAAGAAGCATTTTTCCATTTTTCTTATCTTACAGGGAGCACTAAAGTGCTAGTTCAGTTTAGACCACAAATGAAATACCAGCATTAATGAATGCCAGTAACACACTGATGACACAGTCATGCCTCATAACACTTTTTACCAAGGACAACTGCCCCTTTTGCCTTATGCCTCTGGTTATCTATTTTAACTTTCAGTATTTATTTGTCAAAAATAATCTAAGAACCAATTCTCTAGATTTTGACATATAAGACATTCTAGTCCTTTAACATTTTCTGTTGTTTCTTTATCTTTTAATTTTATTTTAACAGTCTGTGGTCTTTTTATATCATCTTTCCATCTATGTGTTGAAATGCTAGAGCTTGTTCAATGTTTTCTTTGAAACCACTACAGTCTGGTGTTCCTTGTTAAATGTTCTCTTAAGCGATGACAGTGTTTGCTCCTTTCACTCACTTTCTGGTCAAACAAACAAATTGTTTCTTGCAGTGAATTAAATGTTTTAGCACCAAATGACAACTGTATTATTATTTTTGCTGGAAAAAATAAACTTATCTTATACATTATTTTCTCTTAGAGTTTTCACCAAACAATGACCAGCTTTCACTTTTTTTCTATTGCTTTCACTGAATAGTCATTATCAAGGCTTGTAGTATTTGTATCATGTTTTATGAGAGTGCAGTTCCATGTTTAGTATCTAAATATGGTATTATAGATCTTGGTCATTCATTTCTGTTATTTGTAGAAAATGACCTTATTGACTGGTGACAATTTTGATGTTTTTTGAATACGTCTTCAGACAGATTAACATGATATTTCTTTTGAGGTTCTTTGGTACACCAACAAATCATATAATCATTGAATGTACAAGGTGACTAACTGGGCCATGTGGTCATTTACACCTTGCCAGTTCCCACACATAGACTTTATCTCCTTTTTTCAAGGAGTGCTAGGGCAGTCATAGTTTGGCTGAATTTATGAATACTCATCAAACTGTTTAAAATCTTCATAATAGAAGATAATATGTCACATTACTTGATCTGGAGAAGAAACTTGTTCCAGAAAAAGAGTAGTGATGGCATGATAAATCAGTCTCGCCTCAATGATTTATTTGCTGGAGCAGATTTGGATTTCAAGCTCTAGTAATCACAGAACTGCTTGATTTGTGCAGAAATGGATCCCTAATGACCCTGAAAGCAAGGTTCAGATAACCCCTAAGGAGACTGTAGGACACAAATTAAAAGGGCACGCCTCTAGCCTCTTTTGATAGCTCAGTTTCTTTAGTCCCTTGACATTTTATTAGTAGCCTTAGAGATTTCTCTAACTGTTTGATATATTTAGAAAGATAAATCCCAAATGAAGCATTATATTCTATGATGGGCCTAATCAGTCCCAAATATAAAGGGG
>NC_056728.1:1553638307-1553663307 GCF_019279795.1 Protopterus annectens
ACCCTTCTTTATGCCTCACCCATCTTTGTCAACCTAAGCAAATCAAACTTCAACAAATTAACTAGGTGCTACAATAACATTGCCAGATTTGCCACAGGATCAGCTTATAGAACCCATCACTGCCTTAACCTTCAATCGTTAGACTGGCTTTAACTACCCTATCAACTGTGATATAACCAACTAATAGTAAGTCCAACAACAGCACCAGGTATGAGGTGACCAGGCTCACTTGAATTATCCAGAATACTCAAAGAGTGTATAAAAGCAAAGATCTTTTATTCACATAAATCCAACAGGTTAGCGCTTTCACGTACCAATTCCTCAGACCTTAAAAACTCAAATGCTGCAGTTGCACTCTTTAAATACTGCAACAGTCAAGGGTGAGCCCTTCACTTAACCAATTAAAGGGACACAACTTCCTTTTCTACCTGCTGCCAGATAACACAATATAAAACAATAAATATACATACTTTATCCCTGAACATTGACACTAAAAACAGTCATTATAACAGATATAACAGAACATAATCAAAACCTTAAAAGAGACACTACACATATTGTCATCGAGCATACATTCAAAATTAAAACTACTCTACCTAAAACATTCAGAGTGAATCAGCTCACATATTAGCCATTCTACCTATATATTAAAAAATAAATGTAAAATTTCAGAGCAATCAAAGGATATATACATCCTACAAAACAATTTCTAGACAGAACATAAATGTACATATTTCACTATCCATAAATGTCATAGAATCAAAAGGGAGATATGAGCAAAAACTCAATATATCTCATCCTATCTAAAAACCAAAGCTGCGTTCATTTCCAACCTCACTTCTGCATTAAAACATTATTGTGTTACCCTGATCACATATAATATCACAAATCTATATATATGACAAAGGTAAAAAAGGCTAGACACCCCCTCAGTGTATTTATAAGGCTAATGTGAAACAACCAAACTCCTAGATCTCAAAATAGGTTTGATAGAGGCTCTCTCATTAAGGCCATAGCCTTTATCAGCTCTCAGCCTTACTATCCAGTTGGTTTCTTTCCTCTCTGTATTGTTTCTGATGTTACCCTCCCTAATTATGGGCTGCACATAGTCTATGACCATACATTTAAAGTGATGTTCTTGCCCAAACACTAGAACATGTTTTGCTAATGCATTTTGCATGTACTTAACCCTAATGGCATATATATGCTCCCTCATCCTATGCCAGAACAATCTGTCTGTCTTACTGACATAGAACAAGGGGCAAACTTGGCACACTGCCAAGTATACTACATGCGAACTAGTGCAGTTAGTTGACACCCTGCTGCATTTGTCCAGTGTCTGGATGTGTGAACCTGTCAGTAGTCATAACATATTCACAAAAATTACAGTGGCCACAAGATGTAGTCCCCATACAAGCACCTAAACCTGGTCTATGATGTTGTTGGCATAACAACTGTTTAAGATTAGATTTATTCTTGAATCTAAACATCGGAGTGTCCCCTACAATTTCTCTGATGATTGAATCAGTGATTAGGACATGCCAATGACGGTTGATAATGTCTATGATGGCACCATTGTCCATTGTGTAATACATCGGTATCCTAATACCAGACTGTTTTTCTCTAATAGTTCTAGCATTACTGTTATTACCAGAAAAGTATGGGGCAGCTCTCTCTTGTCTGTAGATGTCCATGTCCTTAACACCAACCTTTATCTCTTCCTCCTTGTACCCACGTACTCGCAATCTGTCCCTAAACATATCCAACTCAGATTTAAAGCCAGCATCTGTGGCATTAAGGCGAGAGATTCTCATCCCTTGACTTTTTATGATATTTTTTAAAAATATACTGTGGGTGCATACTGTGTCTATGGAGGAGTGTGTTCTTATAACATTCCTTCCTGAAGACACCAGTATTTATATGTGTGCCCATAACCCTTTCTACATACACATCCAAATATTCCAGCCTATGGGATGAGTACTTCAAAGTAAATCTTAAATATTCAGTCATATTGTTCATCCAACCTATACACTTAGTTAGTTCATCTGTGGGTCCATCCCAAATAAAGAACACATCGTCCACAAAACGACAATAAATAGGTACCCACCTCTTGAACCAATTCTCAACAAATAACATGTCTTCCCCCCAAGCAGCTAAGAACATGTTGGCGTAGCTATTGGCACACGAGGTGCCCATAGCCACGCCATCATGCTGTATGAAGAACCTGCCCTGAAATACAAATACATTATTTTCCAGGATAATTTCTAGAAACAAACATAAAAGATCTATCTTATGTTCTCCATAGTCACTGTGTTTCGCCAGGTATTTCTTGACTGATTCAATACCTACATTATTGAGAATAATGGTGAACAACGACTGAACATCTAATGTCACAAAAAGCATATAAGGTTTCAACTCATACATGCTATTAAACTCATAAAGATCTACCAAAAACTGCTTAGTATCTCTAAGTATAGTTTTACTACAATTAACTATTGGTCTTAAATGCTTCTCTACATAGAGAGAAAATGGTTCTGTGGACCAACCCCTCCCAGAGACTATTGGTCTCATGGGAGGGTTTACACCGTTCTTGTGAAATTTTGGCAGGCCTTGAATAACTGGAATCATAGGATGTTCACCTTCCAGAAATCTACCCATATCTGGCAATATTAAATGACTGTTAACTAAATCAGTTACTGCCATGTAAACCCCATATTTGATATTATTAACCTTCTCTTTAGATATAATACTGTAATAATTACTATCACTCAACATATGTAACATGAGTTTAGAATAGCCTTCTTTGTCCATGATGATTAAGGGTCCCCCCTTGTCCGCAGGCCTTATGACTATACTACTGTCATTCTGCAGCCTCTGTAAAGCAATCCTCTCATGAAAGTTCAGATTGAACCTATTATTTCTTACTTTATGTTCCAATCTACCGTCACTATATAATACATGTAAATCATCCTCCACTAACTTGAGGAAAGCTTCAACCAGTGGATGATTACTAGGTACATAATCACTTGGTTTCCTAAATACATATTCTTGCTCAATGTCACTATTCCCAAAATCATATCTAAGCATAACATTCCTGACATACATTTTAACATCTATCAATACATCTGTTAATCTATTGTGTTTAGTAGGAATGAAACTCAATCCTTTGTTCAAAACATTCAGTTCATGACCATCTAGCTCTCTACTGGATAAATTCCAGACTAAACAGTTTACATCTGGTTCCACATTTTCTTGAGGGACTTGTTAGAGTCTCTGTCCCCAGATAGATTCTGCTTCTGTCTCCCTCGACTGAAAGAGCGGCCCCTCCTTTCCCCCTTCTCCACAGCTATGGGAAGGGGGAACTGATGAAAAACCGCAGTATTACTGTGATTATTGTCTATGGTGTGTCTGTTACAATTATACATATTCATAGTCACATTTGGTCAGATTACCAGTTGTTCATTCTCACTAGTAGGTTTGCTGTTGCCAGAACCACCAGTTGGCCCTCTCTGTGTTGACACTCTCTTCTCAGTGTCAACTGCTCATCCATCCACAGTGAAACTAGTGGATGTATCTTGTTGGTCTATTCTAACAGTCACATTTCCACTGGTGTCTTCAACAGAAGTTGGTTGTGCAAAATCACCAACAACACTCACATTAACTGGATCAGTCATAATATGGCTCGACTGTGCAATATCAAGGTTTTTATGTCT
Organism: Protopterus annectens; assembly: GCF_019279795.1. NCBI lineage: Eukaryota > Metazoa > Chordata > Ceratodontiformes > Protopteridae > Protopterus > Protopterus annectens. The sequence goes on from NC_056728.1 coordinate 1,553,642,021, forward strand.
ATTGTCTCTATTCACCCTAGGCACCTGTTTTTCATCAGAGGTGATTGGTTTTGTGGCTTGATTCAGCCTGGGCCAAGTGAAGACATGACCCTGCTGAAAGTCCTGCACATCTCTATTTTACCATGCTTCTGATGCAATAACTGTCTTTCATATACAAGGATACCATCTAGTACACTGGATAAAACATGATCTACAGCATCAGCAGAAAAACGTGAATACAAGCTGTGCTGTTGTTCTATAATAGATTCTCTTAAATCATTCTCTTGTGGTCTAAAAAAATCTATTAATAGTCTCATATAATTCATGCTCACCTCAACATTCAGTTTCTGCCATTTAGCTAATAGCTCCGGATACTGTTCATCATACGTAGGCATCTTAAGTATACGAAGTCACCTCGATATAATCCCTCTCTTGAGGAAGACCTCAAAGTGCTGACGATGTGTAATCAGTCTTTTAAACTTAAGAGAGTCACTCTCTAACTTTTCTGTAGCCACAAGTAACTGCTCTGCATTGTCCAAATCCATGGGTGTTGTTGATGCACCACTACCTACTTCGTATGCTATTAGCGGATTGAAGTCATTCCTCCTACAAGATGAAAACCTATGCGTTAGGCCTTCGTCTCCAACACGCCAGGCATTAGAATCTTCCTCCACTCATAACATTGCATTGGCACTCACACTGGAGTCCCCTGTCACATCAGCATCTGTCGACCCAGTTGGTCTATATTCCAGTTCAGTATCTTCATTTATATTAGCCATGTCTCTGCTGGGAGTACAAAAGAAAAGTATATAAATCAAACAACAACAAAGTGCTCCCAACAGAGTTAATGCCTCACCATGGAAAATGAAGAAAATAGTAAGTCCTTCCCCCCTTCTCCACAGCTATGGGAAGGGGGAACTGATGAAAAACAGCAGTATTACTGTGATTATTGTCTATGGTGTGTCTGTTACCATTATACATATTCATAGTCACCTTTGGTCAGACTACCAGTTGTTCATTCTCACTAGTAGATTTGCTGTTGCCAGAACCACCAGTCGGCCCTGTCTGTGTTGACACTCTCTCTCAAGTATGTATATTTATTGTTTTATATTGTGTTATCTGACAGCAGGTAGAAAATGAAGTTGTTTCCCTTTAAATGGTTAAGTGAAGGGCTCGCCCTTGACTGTTGCAGTATTTAAAGAGTGCAACTGCAGCATTTGAGTTTTTAAGGTCTGAGGAAGCAGTACGTGAAAGCGCTAACCTGTTGGATTTATGTGAATAAAAGATCTTTGCTTTTATACACTCTGAGTATTCTGGTCACCTCATACGTGGTGCTGTTGTTGGACTTACTATTTTCCTCATTTTCCATGGTGAGGCATTTACTCTTTTGGGAGTACTTTGTTGATGTTTGACTTATAACCAACTAATAGTTGATCACAGAATAATCTACCAACCAGACAGCACACCCATACTGAAAAATATTATTACCCCCTACAGTAACCTAAAATCCCTTCACTCTTCCAAAAAATTGCTAGTGCAAACTGTTAAAACCAACAATTCAGCTGGTGAATCACTATTCTCCAACTCTGCCGGTAAAAACTGGAACCTACTTCCTGCCAATTCAAAAAATCCGTTAGGAAATACCTAAAAATGTAGTGGCTTTGTCTCTGTACAAACCCTGATTAACCCCCACTCAAACATAATTCATAAATGAGAACTTCATTACAGGAATAAAACTCTTGACTCTCTAACTGTTTAAAATTCTGTGCATCACCCACCTACTGGAAAGATTTAAAGTTAGCACTACACCATGTATGATAACCACCTTTAATATATGTGTTTTCCATTTTCAGATGAAATCTTTAATTATTTCTTTCTCAGCTACTTGCTTCCAGCCTTTGCTGTGTGTATGTGAGAAAAACATGTACCTGTGTGTAGACATCATTAAACAAATCTCAGTTTTGTCATAACTCACTGTAATAATTTCACTGTATTTACACTTGTTTTTGTACATTGGGAGATTTTCTCCCCAGGCCTGCACTGAAAATGGACCTGTATCCAATCGGACTTTCCTGGTTAACAAATGTAAAATAAATAAATAAATAAAATATTACCAACACTATGGAGAACAATTTTTTATCAGTATCTCATTTTGTGTTTTTACTAATGTTTTCATAATAACCAAATTCAATCATATCCATATCTATACCCTGATTGCTATTACAAATAATAAAAAAAATTCTAGACATAATTTATACCATATTGTTTAAATCTCTCATATTTCAAAAAGAAATGTTCTGTTTTTTCTTCGTCACCACAATGCAAGCATACCACCAGATTCTGTAAGCCCTGCATGGCATGCAGGACTAGTGCAGGAGCTCCAGCAGGCAATATGTCTGCAGTACGATCCAGGAATAACCCATAGGGGCATGCATGAGTGCTCCTGCACTAGTCCTGCATGGACTCAGCCCCTGTATGCAAATTACCCCATTTGCAAGAGAAATCCATGCAAATAAAGTGAATTTGCGATCCAGGAAGCTGGAAACCAGATGTGCAGGACTAGTGTAATCTGCAAAAATGTACTCCGTTATGTACTCCACCAGTAATGGAGTACATTTCTGCAATTTACGAATGGAGCCATGACAGCTCCAAATAAAGGATGGATATCATGTAGAAAGCATGCTAATGGCAAACTATAAGGCCATTGGCATGGGAAACACTTGCTAAAATAAAAAAAATCAACTTTTTTTTAGCCGATCTCGGCTGTTTAAGCGTAGGGCAGCGACACGCAAACGGGATCGGGGGAGAATAAGAAAAAAAACATAAAATAAGCATTCTAACCAAAATCCCTATTTTGCCATTATACTCAGTGGCAGGCAGAAGATGACATGGCCAGTGAATAGTGGTTGCTAAGGGGGGGGAGGCTCAGTGTGGGACATGTAACTATGCATTAGTAGGCAATCCTATGCAAATGAGGGGAATGATACTGAATCCCAGATTTCCCCTGCATGCTAGTCAGTACTCAACAGTGTAAGAGCAGGAATAGCTTGGTGCAAGCCTAGGAGTTAGCTGACATCATATAGGGGTGTGTCAGGAATACTGTAAGTGGATTGGAGCCCTGTGGCTTGGGCTTACTCCTAGCTTAGCAGAGATAAACAAGGGGGTGTGTCTGAGGCTGCCTAGCACTCTTTACATTGCCTAAGTGGGTGTGTGCATCAAGCACCAGGTTTTAAAAGGAAAAAAAAGTAAACCAGAAAATAGCAGCTCTGTGCACATTTGTGCACTCTGTTTGCACGGTGTGCCCCTGTGCTCAAACAGGAAGGCAATGGGAAGGGAAAAACAGCAGTAGGAAGGTAATCTAGGAGAACTAGCATAGCTGGCAGGTAAAATGTATCAGAATCAGACCAGACCAGCCCAGAACAGTACTATAAAGTATGCAGACACCTTCCCCTCTGGTTTTTCCCACACTCCACATCACCAGTATATATAAGTGGGGAACTTTTAACAAACAAAACAACAAAATGATAGGGGCTGCAGCAGCTATCATACAACAAAATGTGGAAGAGGCTGAGGGTGGTGAGGATGAGAATGCTGTCAAAAAACCCACAGTGAGGAGATGGAGAAGACTGTACAGACCCAGGGTAACCTACCAGGGGCTACATGAGCTGGAGATAGTGGAGTGCTATAGGGTGGACAGGGAACTCCTACAGCAAATTGTTGAGGTGTGAGCCACAGGTACCTCCCAAAGCCCAACTGGGGATATCATGGGGATCTCACAGGCATCAGCATCCAGAGTATTCTACAAGTTCCTGGATACCATGTCAGCACATGCCAGTGAGAATGTATATTTCCTCAATACTCATGAGGTGTTGGCCAGCAGTATGTTTCTCTTCCACCAAATAGCAGAATACTCTGAGATGATGGATTCTATAGACTGCACGCACATATGCAACAAAGCACCACGTGGTGAGTGGGGCAAGGTCTACATCAACCGCAAGGGCTTCCTTACCATCAACTGCCAGGTCATGTGCGATGCCCAGGGCATTATAATGAATGTGTGTGCTGGCTGCCCTGGAAGCTATCACAATTCCCACATCTGGCATCTGACACAGTTGTACCAGAGTTTGCAATGGGGGATGCTGGTTACGGCACTGGAGCCGTGGCTGATGACACCCATCAGAAATGCACACACACCTAAACAAGAACATCATAATGAGGCACATGCACAGACCAGAATCATAATAGAGCATGTGTTTGGGATGCTCAAGTCACAGTTCAAGTGTCTGGACACATCCGGTGAAGCCTTGCAGTACTCACCAGCTACATGTACCCAAATTGTCATTGTATGTGCCATGCTACACAGTATGATCCTGTGGAAACAGCTGCAGCAGGAACAGCATGGGGCAGGGCCACACAGCCCCCCACCAATGCTAAGGCCTGCATAGGCACAGAGTGACTCGGAGGAGGAACAACCTGAGCCTGCCCCAGTAGGCAGATGGTGGCATGCCCAGTATGTCATAGCCTTGGCAAAGAGGCAACACATAGCACATACACTGACACAGTAGGAACTCAGGGAATGACACCTCTCTCTGACTTGCACATACAGTAAAAGGGATGCCAAACATGACGCTACCTGTGCTCAATCATGTATAGGGAGTGTACTATGCGCATCTGACATAGGCAGCCCTCAGCACCAACCTCAATACTGGCACACCCACAAGGTAAGTAACTCCCCTTCCCAATTGCTGATTGGAATAGTGTAGTCACTTGTATCTATGGTAAGGATGTGAGCATGCATGGGAATTGGGTGGCTGAATGGTATGCCAGCAGATAGAAGACACCTATAGTAGCACCATAAGATCTGTAACAAATACTGGGGTCACCATAGTAGCCAGTACTACATAGGGCAACAAAACCCACTGCAGGAAATGTGCTGGGCCACATGTGTGTCCATATGACTCACACATGCCGGTCAGGGAGGTACACATACCCAACAACAGTCTCAGCCAGCAGGACAGGTGTAGACAAACATAAACAAAGGGTGTGATATGGCCTCTGAATTATGCCTATGGGTAACCCCCCCCAGGCCTACACAGACAGACTACAGCAGGTCAGGCAGTGGGATGTTAGTTCTGAAGGGTAGGAAGTCAGAAACTAATATGTAGGTCAATCAAACCAAAGACCTGTAGTACACTGATATGCCTCTAGTCAGCATGATAGGTTAGAATACAGAATGAAATGGAGTACCTGACATACCAGTACAGTCATAGCAAATGTGTATAAGTGTCAAGTGTGCCCTCCAATCCTGTGTAGAATTGTAGAAACAGTCTGGTGTGCCCCCCCAAACCTGTGTAGAAATGTAGAAATAGTCAGGTGTGCCCCCCACTTCTATGTATAAATGTAGAAACAGTCAGGTGTGTCCCCCATCCTATGTAGAAATGTAGTAACAATCAGGTGTGCCCCCCCAATCCTGTGTAGAAATGTAGAAACAGTCAGGTGTGCCCCCCGAATCCTGTCTAGGAATGTAGAAATAGTCAGGTGTGCCACGCCAAATTCTGTGTAGAAATGTAGAAACAGTCAGGTGTGCCCCCCATCCTATGTAGAAATGTAGTAACAGTCAGATGTGCCCCCCAATCCAGTGTAGAAATGTAGAAACAGTCAGGTGTGCCCCCAATCCTGTGTAGGAATGAATAAATAGTCAGGTGTGCCCCCCCAATTCTGTGTAGAAATATAGAAACAGTCAGGTGTGCCCCCCATCCTATGTAGAAATGTAGTAACAGTCAGGTGTGCCCCCCAATCATGCATAGAAATGTCAAAACAGTCAGGTGTGCCCCCCCAATCCTGTGTGGGAATGTAGAAATAGTCAGGTGTGCCCCACTCAATTCTTTGTAGAAATGTAGAAACAGTCAGGTGTGCCCCCATCCTATGTAGAAATGTAGTAACAGTCAGGTATGCCCCCCACTCCTATGTAGACATGTAGAAACAGTCAGGTGTGCCCCTTTCCCCAATCCAGCGTAGAAATGTAATAACAGTCAGGTGTGCCCCCTCCCAACCTCTGTGTAGAAATGTAAAAACAGACAGATGTGCCCCCTCCCCCAAACCTGTGTAGAAATGTAGAAACAGTCAGGTGTGCTCCCCCAACCCTACTTAGAAATGTAGTAACAGTCAGGTGTGCCACTCCAAACCTATTTAGAAATGTAGTAATGGTCTGGTGTGCCCCCTAATCTGATGTACACATGTTGTAACAGTCAGGTGTGCCCCCGCACAACCCTAGGTAGAAATGTAGTAACATGTATGTGCAGGTATAATACCAGTGGAGCACAGATGCCCACTGGTGGCCAAGGTAGCAGGACAGATTGTAGCCTTTGCACAATATGCAGGTATGTGTGTGTGTGTGTGTGTTAGGCTGATGTGTGTTTCATATTATGTGAGAGTGGTCAGTATGTATGCATATTGAGGTATGACCTGGTGGCCATTGGCCACTACTTCTGATGACAGGGCCAAGTCCTCACAACTGCAGTGCCTAAGACAATTTCCACCAATATAACACATGCTAGCAGTAAGCCATTGTAAATGCATGGTGGTAATATGTGTCACCATCTGAAAGATTGACACAGCATGGCTGTTGGGCTAGATATACAAGCAGTACAAGGAGAAAGTACCCCAGACATGCAGTATATATTGTGTAACTGTGAAATGGACACACCCATGGAATTGTACAAACAGGTATGCATCACATTATCTGGACCTGTAGTAGGGGATACCAGTGTTGTCTGCCTGAACACTTGCAGATCACAAAGGAGGTAGGACTGATGTATTGGGAAACAGCTGATGTACCTGTACATGCCAGCATAACTGGAATGCGTCATGCATATCTGTGTGTCAGATGCAATTAGTGTCCATAGCACAATGCACCCAGCTCATCCAAATACCACCCACAGGTACCTCTCTGGTAGTATCCCTGCTGTGGGGAATGGTACAATATGACCCCACATGTATATGGCAATAGCAAAAGAATGCAGCATGCAGTGCAGGTGTCCCATGCAGGTGTTTCACTAGCTGTAGGTAGCACCCCTGGCAGCATCCACACCACCTGATCAAGACTGATAGAAGGCATTGGCATGAACACCTAGCACACCTACCCTGTCATCCCAGGGGAATATATTGTATGGCAGTCTGAGACTGTAGTACTGACAGAATGCAACAGCCTGCCACATCTGGCCTGCATCAACACCAAATGGCCAACAGGCCTCTGCCAAAGGCCTGTGTCTCACACGTACTGCCAATGCATGTTATGTCATGGACACCCAAATAACAACATAACACACTCCACATAAGCCATATGCAAGGCCATGTGGACAAACCACAGTAACATGTCCAGCATGTCCCACTGCATGAACTGTGGAACAACACCAAAACACAGCTGTGATGGGGTGGTAACCTTAGGGAAAGTATCAGGGAATGTATGCATAATGTATGGAAGAGGATAGAATAACAGATTAGGGGGTGGGAGCATGGGCAGCATGGAATGTGCAAGGTCTGACACAAAGCTGTGTGCACACCCTATCCCTGGCTGCAAGCACATAAATAAGTGGCTACATAATTGCCCATACACCACAATAGGTGCAATGTCCTGATTCATTCAGTGTTGGGAGGGTGGCCTAATGGTTAAGGTGTTTGCCTTACAAACACAAGGTGCAAAGTTTAAGTCTCACAAGGGATAATTGGCTAGGCTTAAAATGGCTCACAAGGGCAGTTAGCTTAGTACTAACCTATTAATCTATGAATCTATGAATCATGGCCCCTGCCTCTGGGTAACTTGTGTGAATCTGTAGAGCTGTGAGGTATTGCCACAGCAAGATAAGGCCATACTGTCATGTCAATGGATGTACAAGTATGGAATCCTCTGCCAGCACTGTACCAAGGTGCTGAACTGGATACACAGACCCAGCAGCAAGTGTCTGTAGCTCCCCCTCCAGAATGGCATAACTTGCTATGAATATGTAGCCATCTGCCCACAAATCCAGACACAGCTGCAGTCACCCTTGTTCCCCAAGACATCACTGTGAGCAAGAATGTCCACCTGACAGTACATGAGGACAGAAAACATCACAGTGTACAACAGTACACATGTCTGAATATCTCTGCTAACAGCAGTACCATGTAGCTGAAGCAGCACAGACACAATCACCTACAGTATACACTATCCCCTGCACAGTTTGTCCCCATATTGCCAAATGATTGACAAATACCCTGCAGAAACAGTTTGCTACCTGTAGGTATACAACATAAAGGTCTGCACTGGAGTACAAACTACCTGGAATCGATCCACACATTCAGTATGGAAGGGCATACTGGGCATGCTCACACACTTAGAGAAATGAAGGCAATGTCAGACAACAACATACTGAAAGGTCATATTGTGCATGCTCACACATTTAAACAAATGAAGCCCATATCTGCAAACAGCAGTGGACCATACATATCTTGCAGTTGCAGATATTAGTGCATACACCCCCTCAATGTGCACCAGTCATGCTTTGCACACACAGTGGATAGAAATACAGACATATATCCAAGGACATCACACTATAATAAGCAAAAAGTAGACATACATAGATGTGTGGAAGACAGTGACTGTGACAAGGAGCCATCCATCATGAGGCATGTCCCATCCAGCACACAGCCAAATGGCTACAACCACATGAGGTGTAAATGTCACTTACTGTAGACAATAGCCACCGGTATCCATCAGCATTATAGACTATGTGGTGCAAGTGCTAGCTGTGCAACATGACTGTACAAGGAAGTAGTCATCTAGCAGCTGTATACATATACCTGCAGAATATATGCTTGTGTGTGCCCGCATGTGGTGTGTGAACCTCTAGATGAATGGATTATGGCTCATACACACACACTGCCCTCCCCATAGCCCTACTATGACAAACCTGCTGAGGTCATCCCTTTGAAATACTCCTTTGGGAAAGGTGTAACCCAGTAATCTCCATGGTGCATCCTATAACTGTGTACTGCTGTCGTGTGATAAACTAGTTAGGTAGGAGGTCTAATCCCAGACATGGCAACTGTGTGTGTGTTTTGTGTGTCCCTGTCTATGTAGGGAGCAATGCATTTTAGACTAGTCACACACACTACAATTAAAATACCCTACTTTGGCAAGGCTACTGATGTCACTCACTGTGAAATATACCTTTGTGAAAGGGGTAGGCCATTAATTTCTGTGGTGCATCCTATAATTGCATACTGCTGTAGTGTGGTAAACTGGTTAGGTAAGAGTTCTAATTACCGACATGGCAACTGCGCGTGTATGTTTGTGTGTGTCCCTGTCTGTGTAGGGAGCAATGCATTTTAGGCTAGTCACACTCAGTACAATTCAAATGCCTTACTTTGGCAAGGCTGCTGATGTCATTCACTGTGAAATACACCTTTGGGAAGAGTGTAGCCCAGTAATCTCTGTGGCAAGTCTTTTATCTGCATACTGCTGTAGTGTGATAAACTAGTTAGGTAGGAGTTCTAATCCCAAACATGGCAACTGTGTGCGTGTGTTTGTTTGTGTCTCTGTCTGGGTATGGAACACTGCTTTTTAGGCTAGTCACACTCACTACAATTCAAATGTCCTACTTTGGCAAGGCTGCTGATGTCATTCACTGTGAAATACACTGTTGGGGAAGGAATACTCCAGTAATCCCAGTGGCGTGTCCTATAACAGCATAATGCTGAAATGTGATGTAGAGCACTGGTAGGGGTCCTATTCCCACACATGGCAGGTGTGGATGTTTGTCTGCGTGTTTCTTTGTCTGTGTAGGGAGCAATGCTTTTTCAGCTAGTCACACTCACTACAACTTCAATGCCCTACTTTGACAAGCTTGCTGATATTCACTGTGAAGGAGTACTACAGTAATCTCCATGGTGTGTCCTATAACTGCGTAGTGCTGTACTGTAATAAACTAGTTAGGTAGGAGTTCTAATCCCACACATGACAGGTGTGTGTGTGTGTGTGTGTGTGTGTGTGTGTGTGTGTGTGTGTGTGTGTGTGTGTGTGTGTGTGTGTGTGTGTGTGTGTATGTGTGTGTCTGTGTGTCTGTGTTTGTCATTCGGATCCTGTGTGGTGGTGGCTATGAGTGTGTAACAATTGGACTCATTGTGGAGTGGATTTTGCAAATTTCTTATATGGTGGCCCTAGTATATGTCACAATGTCCACCTTACAGAGATAACAGATGTGAAATAGCCAAGAGGCTGGGATTCAAATCCATACCCCTACATGTGACATCAAGGCATGGTGAACAAAATTAGCAACCCTTGTATTACCCAGAGAAAACTCTCAACCCATGTTTCATACACACACACACACACTTGCCTAGGCAACAACCACTATGTTGGTAGTACCCTGCATATTGCCCACTGATAGTAACCATAGTGTGAATGCAGTGAGCTACAGAGGGCATGGCACCCTGTCCATCAGTCCAATAGGCATGTACTTGCAGACAGTGCACCTTCCCTATGTTCCCAATGGGACACTTGCTCATTGTATTTACATGTGGGATGTGTGCACATCCCAGACACTCTCCAATGTCATGGACTAAGGAACACATACATGGCACGCAATGCACAGCAATAGCCACACACAATAGTTACCCAGGTGACTAGATGACGGATACAATACCCACCTGTGTGGGCCAATCCAAACACTACACCCCGGAGCCACACTGCAGACTATTGTCATGTGGCCTAATACCAATGTATACCCATCACCTAGCCTTATACAGCTGTCTGGAACAATCGATCACTACACACCTGTAAAGCAATGCACCCATGCATGTGAGTACTGGCACCCTCTGTCTGTGTGTGTGGTGTATGATGCCTAAGACCACATTCACACTCACCACAACCCCCATTGTCATACTAAAGCATGCTGTCTGATGTCAGACACCTCCACATACCCTTTGCCCATATAACCTCCAGATAACCCCTGGAGTGCATGTGATACCTGCACAGTACTGTATTGTGGCAATCTAACTAGTGAGGAGTTGTATTCCTGACCCTGACAAGTGTGTCAATGTGTGTGGGTCCTTGAAAGAGTGTGGCTGTGTTGATGCTGACACCTGTTCATGAGGACAGCTACTTGTACTACACCTACTGTATAGCTAACATATCACTGTTGCAGATGTCACTCGCCATTACATATATATTTGGAGGGCTCCTCAACATGTAACCTATGTGGCGCATCCAATAACTGCATAGACATATGATAGCAATACATAGTCAAGTCAGGGGTTTGATACCCTGTACTGGTAGGTGTGTGACACGAACATGCTTAAGTTTTACTCTCCCACCTTTCCCTGACCTATCTTTGCCTCTGTCTGCCTCTCTCTCTCTCCCTAACTGGTGGATGTGGAGTCTTACCTGCTTTGCTTATGCAGCAGCATGTGTATTGTAAGTGATGCTCATGATCAGCTGATGGCCTCTGCACAAATTGCAGCCCTCCTCTAGTTGATTGCATGTGGAACAGCTGTGGTAACATTTCCATAGCCAATTGCATGGAAACACACTCTAATATCTAGGAACATCATGTTGGTGCTGGGCTTTTTCTTTCACTGTGAGCAGGACCTAGATCTGTTGTTTGGCAAACAGCATCAGATGGATTAGGGATTTACCTCTAACAACATACACTGCGGAAACAGGCGGACACACAGGAGGGGGATGTGACTGACATGACTACAGAATGTAGTGCTGCTATACTGCATTTGGAGTAATGCTGGTTTAACAGGCTGTGTGTGGATATGTCTGTCCTACATGTTTTAATACCTGTCATGTTATTGTTATGTTTATGAGAACCCCCCCCCCATCTGTAGGGTCATCTGCAGACTGGGCAGTGTGTGGTGCCTTTTGTTTCTTGTGTTACCCACAGAGCACCTATATGTGAACTGCAGAAGCATAATGTGAGGACTGCAGTCAGTACATGGTGACAGCCATGAGAGTTACTGACTTCATATCCCTCATAGGACATATGTTGCAACAAACCCTGTTACAACAGTAAATGCATGAGGTTATCACAGCAACATGTCAATATTGGCCCTGTGTTTGTGCCTCCAGCCACAACTCTGTCAACCTTTGTACATATGTCATGCAGTAAGAGGTGCATATGTATTGTACACCATATTTATTGACATCATATCTGATTACAAGCTAGTGAGATATCAGACTGCTACACATGTTATGTATAGTAGAGGTGTTATTTGAGGACATAACCTGGGCATTCTGTGGTTGTGTGTACAGTACTGAGATCTGTGTACTTATGGTGATTGTTGACAGTGTGCGTATTGTGAATATGTACATTGGCCTGTGTACAGACTGCGGTAGATGTCATCATTCTTGGTCCTGTTCTATCTGATGTTACATGCTGCTCCAGTGTATGTTACCCTATCGACTTAAATGTTTGTAGGGACAAACACACACATGTCCCATACCACAGACAGGCATCGGACAACACTGTGTAGCAGCCCAGTATATGTAGGGTTAGTGTGTGAGTGGCACATATGAAGATGGTGTTGATCAGATAGTCCATATACTGTAATATTACGCTAGCTTACCATATGTGGCTGTGGCTGTGTTCACATTGGTTGTGGTTATGCAGTTTCACACAGGTGTCTGTTACTCTGTGCTGTGACATGCCTGTAGAGCCTGCTATATGCAGTTACATGTGCATTCCCACATAGGAAATGTAGGCCAGTGTTGTGGCAGTCTGCCTGTAGCCAGCACAGTGCTTTGTTACATGCCTAGGAGCTTAGTGTACTTACCCAGTGAGATATTATGTCCAGATACTTGCCAGATGTACTGCTGCCGGGCCACCATAACAGTCATGTATGTCTGACAAAGCAGTGGGATGTTTTACAGATGTATGTCACTAACTAGTGGGTAGTATGTGGCCATGTACCAGCAGTTATTATGTGTCAGGACAGACAGGGGTGTGTGAATGCATAACCAATGGAGGCAAATGTATACCAGTATTTATGTAATATATCCATCTACATGGCTGTTAACATCCACATTGTCAGGCTTGGTCCACATGTCTTGCACTAAGGGGTTCTGTGTATACCTCTGGACTGACCAGAGTGTGTCAGACTGTCCACATATATTGGCCATATCTCTGTTAACAGTGGTACTATACTATGATTTCCTTAGGATGTCTGTCAGTAGTCAGTGGGCACATGTTAAAAACAGATGTGACCTCCCACACACAAACATGTCTGTGAAGAAAATCCTTATTACAGTAGCAATAGTCTACAATAATACCTGCAATACATACCTGACATCCCCATGCACTAAGAGTTTGGGACTACTGGGGCTGAGGTAGGGCTCCAATCCATGCTTAGGACATATGGTGAACATATATGTATATATCATTATCCATATATCTATATAGATATATACACATATACATATAGACATACATAGATGGATATCTATATGTACATATATATATATATATATATATATATATATATATATATATATATATATATATATATATATATATATATATATATATATCTATATATATATATAAACACTCAGGCATATACATATACAGAGCAATATATGTCGATACATATGATACATATACAGATAGAGATACATATGTACATATAAGTATGGATATCTACATATATATTGACAGGAATAGGTGTATCAGAAGAGATATGTATGCACATATAGTTGTAGATATCTACATATATATCCACATATATAGGCATATCTGCACACATAGGATGTGCATACACATATATATATATATATATATATATATATATATATATATATATGTGTGTGTGTGTGTGTGTGTGTGTGTGTGTGTGTGTGTACATACGAAGAGATGTACACATAGCCATATATATGTTGCACTATACAGATGTGTATACAGACATATGTATGAGTATACATGTATATGTACATGTAGACATATATTGACCTAATATATATATATGTATATATATATATATATATATATATATATATATATATATATATATATATATATATATATATATATATATATATATTCCTGTCATGTGTAAACCTCACGGCTGTGTATACCCTCCCAGATGTATCTCACCATATGTATCTGCTATGTGTACATTATGATACAACAACATACGTGATGCAACAGTTATATTAATAACAAGTACTACACAATTGTGGAAGTAAAGGCAATTGTTCAATACTGCTCAATATGTGTATTGACAGATATATTGGTAAAACACCAGCTGTCTTCACACTGGTCATGGTGTAGTGGTTAAGTGTTGTAACTATAGTGTACAGGGTTCTGGGCTCAAGACCTGCAAGGGCTGTTCATTTTGTTTTTGGACAGAACAAGGGCTGTCAAATACAGATTGGTTAATGCAGTTTTGAGCAGCTTTAAGTGGGTTTGCATGGGTTTGCGTGAACCAAAGTGGTGCTAAGCTATGGGTAAATGTATGGACGCTTACACAGTGTAGACTTTGCTTACCAGTGGGCAAATTCGTTCAGCTGTTATATTGCAGCAATGTTGATACTTGCTAAGCATGGCTTAGCCCTGGTAACCAGTTCACACCACTCAGTCTGATAACATAGCAGGGTAATGACATCTGTAATAAATGTATGTAATGCCATGTACAATATATGCGCCAACGTGCTGTCATTACAGTAGCAAGGGGTGTGAGTGTCATGTGTTGGACATAGACATATATGAGGCCTGTACAGAGCTGTCATCCATGTGAATGTGTTACATACAGGTGTAGTAGCCCAGGGTACATGCTGTCACACTGGCATGTAGTGTATCATGGCAGTACTACTGTTGAAAGTGCTTATCCAGGCAAGAACAGAGTGCTAAATATAGTACTGACAACATACACACCTGCAGGCATAGCTGGACTCTGAGACCTCCCTGTTGTATCCCTGGTGTGTAAGCTGTGTCACAGTATATAACCCCTACTGAGTAATGATCTGACATGTGGAATGTAACAGTAGACTACCGTCTGTACAGCACATGTTAGTGAGGACTTCTGACATGTAGTTATGGCATACATATTGTTGTCAAACATCTATCTGTCAACACACTCATCCTACTGCATAGCTACTTGCCAAGCTGATGACTGTCAGTCCCTGTACAGATGTGCAGATGGCAGGTATCCAGCTGGGATATGCACAGGCAACCTAAGCTTGATTGACACTGACATGTCTGTCCAGCTGTGTAAGAACTGGCACATATAGGAGATGACACCCTGTACGCACCAATTGCCAGCGGTACCTCCACAGTCAACAGAACATGCTTGTGTACAGGTCTCCATCACAGACACTAACCATGTGTTGTAATGCATGTTGCATACATGTCAACTTGATCACCTCAGTGGCAATGTGCAGGAGGCACCTGGAGGATTGGCTGATGCATGTCATTCTTACCCTAAAGGCCATCACAGTAATGTCTGTCGATAGATTGCGTGCTGCCGCATGGCAGGTGGCAGGATATCACTATACACACAACTCTACCCAACCCTTCTCTCCTTGGACAATAGCTAGGTACACAGCTATGACAACCTGCAGTGATGCACCCCTGAACTGACACATGTGTACGCATGCATGACTAAGTGTAGCAGTATCTGTATGTTAGCACACCTGTACTTGGGAATTCCATGAGGGCCTTCACAACCACCGCAACATCCATTGCCAGAGTCAGTTGTGGCTGCTGCTGTATGGGACATTACATGTACCCTGTTAAGCTCCTCTCCATACCGGCTACATAAGCCTTGCAGTACCAGCACAACAGTGTTGTACAAATGGGTTGATAGGCATGGGATAACCATTGTTTTCTGGCAAGTGTGTATATGTGTGCATGTCCATATATCTCTAGGGTACAGCATTCTGAGGCCACATACTCCTATTACAATACCCATTGCCACACAGTAGTACAGATAGTGTTGTTGTTGTCCATAGGTGAGGCATGACAATGCAACACCCTACTAAGTGTGTGGCATGTGCATTAGCTGCTTATCCCTGTAGTACCACTGTTGGGTTATACTATGGGTTGTATTGCAGTCAAGGACAATGTGTGATGGTGGGTATGGCAGAGTGTCTTCATGGGTTTCAGGGAATTCAATATCCACTGGACGATGCGGGTGCTGTGTACACTGTGATTACACCAAGGTACACCCAGTATATGTCCCATGTACCACGTTATGGTTACCACTGTCTCCATCAACCATTCAGGTAACTGATACCACAATCCAGGCCAGTTATGCATGTGCTGTGTGCAGCCTACCTGTAACACATTGGACACATGGTCAAGTTAGCAGTGACAGACCCTGGTCTCTTGGATGTGTGTCTGCCTGTTATGTGTCTGTTAATGTGTATATGAAGGTATATCACACTACGTATTCTCCATATACACCCATTACATCCCCCATTAGCATACTGTACATGTCTGGGAATGTTCTGCATGTAACATATAACCTCGGACACACCTCACCCTAAACGCTGTGTGGTGTGTGCAATGTAAGATACACACTTCAGTATCACTACATACCTAGGTAGGGGTCTAGTCCCAGTGTTGCTAAGTAACAGTGTGTGTGTATATGGATGGGTCTACATCAGGTTGCAGGGTATACACACCCCAGCAGGTCACCTGTCCAAGTGGCACAGTCAATAACCATTATACTAACCTGTGACATGTGTTCAACTGTACCCCTGATATGTCACAGCCATGGTGTCACCACAGTGCCATACCCCATTGTGGAATATGACTGCAGACCATCCTCATGCTGACAAATGTACACCTACAACACAAATGGATAACATTAAAGAAACTGCAATCAACCAGTGTTACTAACAGCTATAATACATCATTGCTGGATGGCTACACTACCTGACATATATGCATTACACTTCACTCCTTACAACATGTTACACTGCAGTACTGTAGTACACTGTAGTACAGTTACCATGTGCATCAGAGCAACATTAGCCTGTCCCTGCATTGATGGTATGGATGACAGAGATGTGGCATAGGTGTCATCATACGCACAGGGTGTGTTTTTGGTTTGCCAGAGACTGAGGGTGGGCCATACATTTAACACCATGTGTGTGGGTGAGGGGTGTACTGAGGTGAGGTGGGCATGGTGATGTGGTGTGTGTAGGTATGGGGTTGCCCTAGGTGTGTTTGTATAGTGTGTAGGTATGCATGCACACAGTTCTGCCATGTGGCTGCCCTACACAGGTGTTTATGGACAGCTGCAGACCATACCTGGCAGAGTGTGCAGTTCACTGCCTCCGGCCACAGACATGTGGACTGTGCCTGCCAGCGGTTCCATGGGCATGTTCAGGTACAGGCTTTGATGTGCTACTCTCACCTGCTGATGACAAATGTCCAGTGGTACCAGGTCCCTCCTGGGACTAGCCAGGACCACATGCATGTGGCCTGGTGTGGTGTGGTGTGGACAGCAGCCCCCTGCACTGCTGGGGCTGGTACTGCCATTACGGGAGCCCCTTGTTGTCCTAGCACATCCACATTGACTGCCAGCTGTTGTTGTTGCTGGCCTACATCAGCGCGGCTGTCGCCGCAACCCCAACACACATTCAAGCATGGACATACCATGGGCTATGAAGGCCATCATCTCACCATGCCATCCATCCATGAGCTTGGTATAAGCACGGATGGCACCAGACAGTTCACAGATGTCACTTACAGATGTGAGAGCAGCCCTCTGTAGCCTCAGGCCCTGTCTGGTGTAATGTTCCATATGTGCCTGCACCACCATGATAGCCTGAAACATGCACCTGCTGTACCAGCTATGTCGCCTCTGCCAGGGGCGTGATATCCAGTGGCCCTACCACAAGCACCCTAGGACATCTGCCTATGTGGTGTCCTGCCAGACATCCGGCTATGCCTGCTGTGATCAGACACAGTAGCCATGGTTAACACACTTTCCTGTGCACTGCCACCAAATGCCGGCTATCCCACCACTATGGCCACTGGTGATGGGGTATGTATAGGCACTGAAACTGTGTGCAGGATTATGGTGGCTAAAAGGGAGATTTCAAATGCTGTCACAGTGTCAGACCCTGACAACCCCACTTGTACCTCAACAGTACTATCATCATATTCGGTGTTTATATGGACACCAACATCAGATTGCATGTAGGAGGGACCCTGATCCACCTCTCCACCTGTGTGGGAAAACAATAAACGCACTTTAAAACCTGTACAGCATTGCCTAACAGTACACACACACACACACACACACACACACATACACACACACACACACACACACACACACACACACACACACACACACACACACACACACACACCACTGCAATACCTACCTGTCCATGACTTTACAGACAGTCCCATGTATATGTCCATGTGTACCCCATCCTGCATCACACTTGGTAACATACATACATTGATACCACTCATTAACATATCAGTCCTCTAGATGTCTACACAAGCGATCAGAACACAAGACCTGTTACTGCATTACCTGTCTGACCTGTGTGTAGGGGTTTTAGATGGCCTCACTGCTGTCATTTGCTGTTCACCTTGTGTATGTCCGGACATCATGAGCATGGCCCCTATATGTGTGGGCTACTATGTTCTATCCATAATATTGTGCACTCATGTGTCATGTGTATGTAATGCTCAATACATGCCAGATATGCTGCTTAATCAGCCTATCATGTGACAACTGTAATATTTGGACACACTCCCTGGTGTTGACTAGTACTTCCCCAATGCATCTGTAGTGCTGCATAAGTGGGTTACAGATGACTTCTCTGCTGAATGCAATATTAAGGGTGTACCTGGCATCTACCTCTCCTCTCAATGCCTGTTCCATGCTACAGACCATATTATACTATCAGCTGTCCTGTGATTACACACATTACAAGTATTCCTGGTGTGTAATGTGGCAGTACAGGGAAATGATCCCAGAGGGATATACTGCTGTATGAACACCCCACAATCACGCATGTGCATACATAGCCAGCCACCCAAACACACACACATGCACACACACACACACACACACACACACACACACACACACACACACACACACACACACATCCTACATGCATCAACATCCCTCCACTTCACCAGTATGACCCTACAGATAAACTAACTACTCACCAGGATGCACACACACACATACAGGTGAGGTTGCACAATGATAGTACACACAGTCATCCTATTACCTCTCTGTCAACATGCATAACATATGGTATCCAACAGCATGCAGTGCAGCTATAGTCAATCCATGCTAGCAACAGTATACATGTGTGAAATGCATGTGCTGTGTCACTAGGTGAATCCCCTTCACCTGGATACCACTGCACCCATGTACACAGTATTGCTGTGCACCTGTTCTGCACTCTGCCATGTAGTGTGCATCACACCTCACAGGTGTACAGCCCATTGATGAATGTGTACTACTGCATCGGTTATGTCAGCTTTAATGCTCACAGCCCCTATGTTTTCCAGCAACACATACCTGGGATGATATGTGGACAGATGTCATTTGTGAATGCCTGATGTCTGATTCACAGCTCTCAAAATCAGCGAACCATGTGTGACCAATCCAATACTCTTACACTGACAACCATCAGAGCATACCATGGCTATGGGGGGTGTACACACCCTTACTGATATGACGCACCCATCCTTGATCTTCCATGGGACCACATCACCGCATATCTTAACAGTGCATGAGCCTGATATGTCATATATAGCCTTTATTTTCACATGCAGTGTCTACAGAATGTGTTAGGTGTGCGGATGCTGACCACGATGCATACACACCATGTAGGCATATGCATGCACACCCTTATAATGATGGTTTGTCGCACCTCTTGTTGTGTGTACTACAGCAGTCACTACTCCTTGCAGGGGTATACCAACATGGGCCATATGCATTTGCCAGTGTATGTTCAGTCTGCCCTACAAATGTCCCTCTAATCTGCATGATTGCAAGGTCTAGTCATGTGCACATTCCTCTGTGTTCACACACTGCCATCACTACTGCTGTGTGGGAAGGGTTACAGCTGCCACAGGTCCTGAACCTGACTATGCACAGATACAGCCATTCTTAGCATCCTTAGGATCCCTGCTGCAGTGCACTGGTGTGTTGTGCTGACACCCTCCCCCCTCCTTCAGCCTTTTTGCAGATGCATGACAAGTAAACCCTACACATGTGTATCACTTTGCAGTGTCCCATACATGGAACACCATATGTTACAGCCTAGTCCTACTGTAATGCCTTATGCCATAGTGTATCTCTGCAGCAGTTGCCATTCTCCAACAGGTATATACACTGGTGTTGCACTGTATATGGGTGTCATTCCAAACATGTCCCTACTGTAGGCCATTTCTCCCACCATTATGTTACTCCCTGTGGGCACATTCCACAATGACAGGATGTTAGTTATCATGTAGGTGTCTGACATGCCCTTCCAATACCCCATCATGGTCACTCCTATGATGCCATGCATTTCACAGCAACAATACGTGCACATGTACAGCATGCATTCTGGGTAGGTGTGTTAGATGTGTGCATGGAATATACCATCACCATTACATGTCCGGTGTTTTGGCAAGTATCTGCATAAACTATACTTACCAGCTACAGGCTGCTGGCTTGGTGGTATCCTGGAGGGGCCTACATAAGAGGGTGAGAGATGCAAATGTCAGTGGCCACAACTGTGGCATTGTTACAGGGTGGGTGCAGTATTACAATACATCAACAGTACATTTCCACAATAGTACCACATATGGACATTTGTTTATCACTACTGTGCAGCAAAATATATATCTATGACATATCAGATATGCATGATCTACTTGTACTAATGTGGATGTATATGCAACAGTGGTCTATGGATGTACCCTGTGGCCTTACCTGCATGCTCCTCAGCCGGTGTGTGGGTGGCACCCACCTCCACAATGGTGTCCAGTGGTTGGTGGCTGGCCGGACAGGCAGGTGCCACAAGGCTGGCTAGGAGCTCCTCCACACGTGTCAGAGGTGGATGGATGGCATGGCCCCCCTGTGGTGAGGTGATCCCCCAGGACTGCAGCAGCACACCAACGGGCATTGCGAAGCAGTTCAGAACAATGATGCCAAACCTGCTCATAACTGCGGTTGTGCAGTCCAACATCATTGACCCTGTTGACTAGGTCATTCCACAGGGTGGTCCTCTCCTGCTGATCATGGGCAGCCCATCCAAACAAGGTCACATAGTGCTGTATGAGTCCATTCAG